>NW_027194459.1:0-108449 GCF_032444005.1 Ranitomeya imitator
AGCATTGGATTGCATCCAATATGCAATCAATCAATCAATCAATCAAGCAATCTTTGCTGGTTGCAACAGGTGTGTTAAGATGTAGGCCCGAATGAGGCCTTTGTAACAGTGTTGCTAATATATTGTGCCATCTACAAAATTAGGCCCCTGCCTGCTGTCTGTCAGCATGAAGTGTTTAAATTGAAGTATCCTACGAGTAGTTCGGCCATACATACTACATTTGTGACCGCATGCACAAATTCCTTTGTAAAACATTGGCTCCCTCTTGTGGACCACTGACTTTTAATTATGTGGTGTATGATATGTATTTCAATAAAGAAGGAAAAATGGTGTCTGTGATGATCTTGAATGTGCTAGTCTTGTCTATTTTGTCTTGTACTGTGTGAGTAGTATTCTAATGCTTTTGACCAACTGGGTGCGCTGCTGCTGCTGCCTGCCTGCCTGCCTGCAGTAGATAGAATCTATGCACGGAACCTTCACCTGCTGCTGCTGTCACAATGGGGCCTTCAGCCATTGACTCCGGAACTCTCACGTGTCACAATGGGCTCTGGACTTATCTAAGGCAGAGAAAAATGGCGCCGTCTTCAGTCTGCTGCTGGAACAGCAGCAGACCACATGGCAGGGGGATTGTCTTTTTTTTTTTTAAAGGGGCAATTTGCAGACTTGCACTAATAGTTGCACTCTGGAGCGCCAAAGGGATGGAGGGTGTGTTCAGATGGGCGGAGTTATGCAGATCAGGCGGAGTTATGCAGATTAGGCGGAGTTAGGCAGATTTTTTAAAAACGCGTTGGGCCCAACTTGAACACACCCCCCACACACCCCCACACACCCCCCACACGCCCCCACACACACCAGAACTGCCATTTGAGAAGGCATCCAGAGTTTAGAAAAAAAATGTCTTCCCCTGGGCAATCATCTTTTGGGCTCTCTCCACAGTGAGTCCTGGTTGTGGGCCATGGGGCGTCTGGAGTGGCAAACCATTTCAGGCTATCGCTTCTCGGCCTTTTGGCTAAGATCAAGTGTAGTATCTGTTCTTATCAGTTTAATATCTGATACGTCCCCTATTTGGGGACCATATATTAAATGGATTTTTAGAACAGGGAGCTGGAAATGGAGCTTGCTCTGTCCACTCCACGCATTGACCCGTTATTGCAGTATCTCCGGGAACAGTGCACCCCTTCTCTGATCCGGTTTCCAAAAACAGATTGAATTGAAATCAGCCCAGCAAGTTGTCATTTAACACTTTCTGAGAATTCTTTTCAGGGTCAAAGAAGCACGTTTCAGGTGGCAAATGTAGCAATTTGCTCAATTTCACTGGACCGTTTGCAACATTTCCTGTGCCTTGCTTTCACCTGTGCATGTTCAGCATTGGATTGCATCCAATATGCAATCAATCAATCAATCAATCAAGCAATCTTTGCTGGTTGCAACAGGTGTGTTAAGATGTAGGCCCGAATGAGGCCTTTGTAACAGTGTTGCTAATATATTGTGCCATCTACAAAATTAGGCCCCTGCCTGCTGTCTGTCAGCATGAAGTGTTTAAATTGAAGTATCCTACGAGTAGTTCGGCCATACATACTACATTTGTGACCGCATGCACAAATTCCTTTGTAAAACATTGGCTCCCTCTTGTGGACCACTGACTTTTAATTATGTGGTGTATGATATGTATTTCAATAAAGAAGGAAAAATGGTGTCTGTGATGATCTTGAATGTGCTAGTCTTGTCTATTTTGTCTTGTACTGTGTGAGTAGTATTCTAATGCTTTTGACCAACTGGGTGCGCTGCTGCTGCTGCCTGCCTGCCTGCCTGCAGTAGATAGAATCTATGCACGGAACCTTCACCTGCTGCTGCTGTCACAATGGGGCCTTCAGCCATTGACTCCGGAACTCTCACGTGTCACAATGGGCTCTGGACTTATCTAAGGCAGAGAAAAATGGCGCCGTCTTCAGTCTGCTGCTGGAACAGCAGCAGACCACATGGCAGGGGGATTGTCTTTTTTTTTTTTAAAGGGGCAATTTGCAGACTTGCACTAATAGTTGCACTCTGGAGCGCCAAAGGGATGGAGGGTGTGTTCAGATGGGCGGAGTTATGCAGATCAGGCGGAGTTATGCAGATTAGGCGGAGTTAGGCAGATTTTTTAAAAACGCGTTGGGCCCAACTTGAACACACCCCCACACACCCCCACACACCCCCCACACGCCCCCACACACACCAGAACTGCCATTTGAGAAGGCATCCAGAGTTTAGAAAAAAAATGTCTTCCCCTGGGCAATCATCTTTTGGGCTCTCTCCACAGTGAGTCCTGGTTGTGGGCCATGGGGCGTCTGGAGTGGCAAACCATTTCAGGCTATCGCTTCTCGGCCTTTTGGCTAAGATCAAGTGTAGTATCTGTTCTTATCAGTTTAATATCTGATACGTCCCCTATTTGGGGACCATATATTAAATGGATTTTTAGAACAGGGAGCTGGAAATGGAGCTTGCTCTGTCCACTCCACGCATTGACCCGTTATTGCAGTATCTCCGGGAACAGTGCACCCCTTCTCTGATCCGGTTTCCAAAAACAGATTGAATTGAAATCAGCCCAGCAAGTTGTCATTTAACACTTTCTGAGAATTCTTTTCAGGGTCAAAGAAGCACGTTTCAGGTGGCAAATGTAGCAATTTGCTCAATTTCACTGGACCGTTTGCAACATTTCCTGTGCCTTGCTTTCACCTGTGCATGTTCAGCATTGGATTGCATCCAATATGCAATCAATCAATCAATCAATCAAGCAATCTTTGCTGGTTGCAACAGGTGTGTTAAGATGTAGGCCCGAATGAGGCCTTTGTAACAGTGTTGCTAATATATTGTGCCATCTACAAAATTAGGCCCCTGCCTGCTGTCTGTCAGCATGAAGTGTTTAAATTGAAGTATCCTACGAGTAGTTCGGCCATACATACTACATTTGTGACCGCATGCACAAATTCCTTTGTAAAACATTGGCTCCCTCTTGTGGACCACTGACTTTTAATTATGTGGTGTATGATATGTATTTCAATAAAGAAGGAAAAATGGTGTCTGTGATGATCTTGAATGTGCTAGTCTTGTCTATTTTGTCTTGTACTGTGTGAGTAGTATTCTAATGCTTTTGACCAACTGGGTGCGCTGCTGCTGCTGCCTGCCTGCCTGCCTGCAGTAGATAGAATCTATGCACGGAACCTTCACCTGCTGCTGCTGTCACAATGGGGCCTTCAGCCATTGACTCCGGAACTCTCACGTGTCACAATGGGCTCTGGACTTATCTAAGGCAGAGAAAAATGGCGCCGTCTTCAGTCTGCTGCTGGAACAGCAGCAGACCACATGGCAGGGGGATTGTCTTTTTTTTTTTTAAAGGGGCAATTTGCAGACTTGCACTAATAGTTGCACTCTGGAGCGCCAAAGGGATGGAGGGTGTGTTCAGATGGGCGGAGTTATGCAGATCAGGCGGAGTTATGCAGATTAGGCGGAGTTAGGCAGATTTTTTAAAAACGCGTTGGGCCCAACTTGAACACACCCCCACACACCCCCACACACCCCCCACACGCCCCCACACACACCAGAACTGCCATTTGAGAAGGCATCCAGAGTTTAGAAAAAAAATGTCTTCCCCTGGGCAATCATCTTTTGGGCTCTCTCCACAGTGAGTCCTGGTTGTGGGCCATGGGGCGTCTGGAGTGGCAAACCATTTCAGGCTATCGCTTCTCGGCCTTTTGGCTAAGATCAAGTGTAGTATCTGTTCTTATCAGTTTAATATCTGATACGTCCCCTATTTGGGGACCATATATTAAATGGATTTTTAGAACAGGGAGCTGGAAATGGAGCTTGCTCTGTCCACTCCACGCATTGACCCGTTATTGCAGTATCTCCGGGAACAGTGCACCCCTTCTCTGATCCGGTTTCCAAAAACAGATTGAATTGAAATCAGCCCAGCAAGTTGTCATTTAACACTTTCTGAGAATTCTTTTCAGGGTCAAAGAAGCACGTTTCAGGTGGCAAATGTAGCAATTTGCTCAATTTCACTGGACCGTTTGCAACATTTCCTGTGCCTTGCTTTCACCTGTGCATGTTCAGCATTGGATTGCATCCAATATGCAATCAATCAATCAATCAATCAAGCAATCTTTGCTGGTTGCAACAGGTGTGTTAAGATGTAGGCCCGAATGAGGCCTTTGTAACAGTGTTGCTAATATATTGTGCCATCTACAAAATTAGGCCCCTGCCTGCTGTCTGTCAGCATGAAGTGTTTAAATTGAAGTATCCTACGAGTAGTTCGGCCATACATACTACATTTGTGACCGCATGCACAAATTCCTTTGTAAAACATTGGCTCCCTCTTGTGGACCACTGACTTTTAATTATGTGGTGTATGATATGTATTTCAATAAAGAAGGAAAAATGGTGTCTGTGATGATCTTGAATGTGCTAGTCTTGTCTATTTTGTCTTGTACTGTGTGAGTAGTATTCTAATGCTTTTGACCAACTGGGTGCGCTGCTGCTGCTGCCTGCCTGCCTGCCTGCAGTAGATAGAATCTATGCACGGAACCTTCACCTGCTGCTGCTGTCACAATGGGGCCTTCAGCCATTGACTCCGGAACTCTCACGTGTCACAATGGGCTCTGGACTTATCTAAGGCAGAGAAAAATGGCGCCGTCTTCAGTCTGCTGCTGGAACAGCAGCAGACCACATGGCAGGGGGATTGTCTTTTTTTTTTTTAAAGGGGCAATTTGCAGACTTGCACTAATAGTTGCACTCTGGAGCGCCAAAGGGATGGAGGGTGTGTTCAGATGGGCGGAGTTATGCAGATCAGGCGGAGTTATGCAGATTAGGCGGAGTTAGGCAGATTTTTTAAAAACGCGTTGGGCCCAACTTGAACACACCCCCACACACCCCCACACACCCCCCACACGCCCCCACACACACCAGAACTGCCATTTGAGAAGGCATCCAGAGTTTAGAAAAAAAATGTCTTCCCCTGGGCAATCATCTTTTGGGCTCTCTCCACAGTGAGTCCTGGTTGTGGGCCATGGGGCGTCTGGAGTGGCAAACCATTTCAGGCTATCGCTTCTCGGCCTTTTGGCTAAGATCAAGTGTAGTATCTGTTCTTATCAGTTTAATATCTGATACGTCCCCTATTTGGGGACCATATATTAAATGGATTTTTAGAACAGGGAGCTGGAAATGGAGCTTGCTCTGTCCACTCCACGCATTGACCCGTTATTGCAGTATCTCCGGGAACAGTGCACCCCTTCTCTGATCCGGTTTCCAAAAACAGATTGAATTGAAATCAGCCCAGCAAGTTGTCATTTAACACTTTCTGAGAATTCTTTTCAGGGTCAAAGAAGCACGTTTCAGGTGGCAAATGTAGCAATTTGCTCAATTTCACTGGACCGTTTGCAACATTTCCTGTGCCTTGCTTTCACCTGTGCATGTTCAGCATTGGATTGCATCCAATATGCAATCAATCAATCAATCAATCAAGCAATCTTTGCTGGTTGCAACAGGTGTGTTAAGATGTAGGCCCGAATGAGGCCTTTGTAACAGTGTTGCTAATATATTGTGCCATCTACAAAATTAGGCCCCTGCCTGCTGTCTGTCAGCATGAAGTGTTTAAATTGAAGTATCCTACGAGTAGTTCGGCCATACATACTACATTTGTGACCGCATGCACAAATTCCTTTGTAAAACATTGGCTCCCTCTTGTGGACCACTGACTTTTAATTATGTGGTGTATGATATGTATTTCAATAAAGAAGGAAAAATGGTGTCTGTGATGATCTTGAATGTGCTAGTCTTGTCTATTTTGTCTTGTACTGTGTGAGTAGTATTCTAATGCTTTTGACCAACTGGGTGCGCTGCTGCTGCTGCCTGCCTGCCTGCCTGCAGTAGATAGAATCTATGCACGGAACCTTCACCTGCTGCTGCTGTCACAATGGGGCCTTCAGCCATTGACTCCGGAACTCTCACGTGTCACAATGGGCTCTGGACTTATCTAAGGCAGAGAAAAATGGCGCCGTCTTCAGTCTGCTGCTGGAACAGCAGCAGACCACATGGCAGGGGGATTGTCTTTTTTTTTTTTAAAGGGGCAATTTGCAGACTTGCACTAATAGTTGCACTCTGGAGCGCCAAAGGGATGGAGGGTGTGTTCAGATGGGCGGAGTTATGCAGATCAGGCGGAGTTATGCAGATTAGGCGGAGTTAGGCAGATTTTTTAAAAACGCGTTGGGCCCAACTTGAACACACCCCCACACACCCCCACACACCCCCCACACGCCCCCACACACACCAGAACTGCCATTTGAGAAGGCATCCAGAGTTTAGAAAAAAAATGTCTTCCCCTGGGCAATCATCTTTTGGGCTCTCTCCACAGTGAGTCCTGGTTGTGGGCCATGGGGCGTCTGGAGTGGCAAACCATTTCAGGCTATCGCTTCTCGGCCTTTTGGCTAAGATCAAGTGTAGTATCTGTTCTTATCAGTTTAATATCTGATACGTCCCCTATTTGGGGACCATATATTAAATGGATTTTTAGAACAGGGAGCTGGAAATGGAGCTTGCTCTGTCCACTCCACGCATTGACCCGTTATTGCAGTATCTCCGGGAACAGTGCACCCCTTCTCTGATCCGGTTTCCAAAAACAGATTGAATTGAAATCAGCCCAGCAAGTTGTCATTTAACACTTTCTGAGAATTCTTTTCAGGGTCAAAGAAGCACGTTTCAGGTGGCAAATGTAGCAATTTGCTCAATTTCACTGGACCGTTTGCAACATTTCCTGTGCCTTGCTTTCACCTGTGCATGTTCAGCATTGGATTGCATCCAATATGCAATCAATCAATCAATCAATCAAGCAATCTTTGCTGGTTGCAACAGGTGTGTTAAGATGTAGGCCCGAATGAGGCCTTTGTAACAGTGTTGCTAATATATTGTGCCATCTACAAAATTAGGCCCCTGCCTGCTGTCTGTCAGCATGAAGTGTTTAAATTGAAGTATCCTACGAGTAGTTCGGCCATACATACTACATTTGTGACCGCATGCACAAATTCCTTTGTAAAACATTGGCTCCCTCTTGTGGACCACTGACTTTTAATTATGTGGTGTATGATATGTATTTCAATAAAGAAGGAAAAATGGTGTCTGTGATGATCTTGAATGTGCTAGTCTTGTCTATTTTGTCTTGTACTGTGTGAGTAGTATTCTAATGCTTTTGACCAACTGGGTGCGCTGCTGCTGCTGCCTGCCTGCCTGCCTGCAGTAGATAGAATCTATGCACGGAACCTTCACCTGCTGCTGCTGTCACAATGGGGCCTTCAGCCATTGACTCCGGAACTCTCACGTGTCACAATGGGCTCTGGACTTATCTAAGGCAGAGAAAAATGGCGCCGTCTTCAGTCTGCTGCTGGAACAGCAGCAGACCACATGGCAGGGGGATTGTCTTTTTTTTTTTTAAAGGGGCAATTTGCAGACTTGCACTAATAGTTGCACTCTGGAGCGCCAAAGGGATGGAGGGTGTGTTCAGATGGGCGGAGTTATGCAGATCAGGCGGAGTTATGCAGATTAGGCGGAGTTAGGCAGATTTTTTAAAAACGCGTTGGGCCCAACTTGAACACACCCCCACACACCCCCACACACCCCCCACACGCCCCCACACACACCAGAACTGCCATTTGAGAAGGCATCCAGAGTTTAGAAAAAAAATGTCTTCCCCTGGGCAATCATCTTTTGGGCTCTCTCCACAGTGAGTCCTGGTTGTGGGCCATGGGGCGTCTGGAGTGGCAAACCATTTCAGGCTATCGCTTCTCGGCCTTTTGGCTAAGATCAAGTGTAGTATCTGTTCTTATCAGTTTAATATCTGATACGTCCCCTATTTGGGGA
Source organism: Ranitomeya imitator (assembly GCF_032444005.1). Classification (NCBI taxonomy): domain Eukaryota; kingdom Metazoa; phylum Chordata; class Amphibia; order Anura; family Dendrobatidae; genus Ranitomeya; species Ranitomeya imitator. Next base: position 7,888 of record NW_027194459.1, read on the forward strand.
CCATATATTAAATGGATTTTTAGAACAGGGAGCTGGAAATGGAGCTTGCTCTGTCCACTCCACGCATTGACCCGTTATTGCAGTATCTCCGGGAACAGTGCACCCCTTCTCTGATCCGGTTTCCAAAAACAGATTGAATTGAAATCAGCCCAGCAAGTTGTCATTTAACACTTTCTGAGAATTCTTTTCAGGGTCAAAGAAGCACGTTTCAGGTGGCAAATGTAGCAATTTGCTCAATTTCACTGGACCGTTTGCAACATTTCCTGTGCCTTGCTTTCACCTGTGCATGTTCAGCATTGGATTGCATCCAATATGCAATCAATCAATCAATCAATCAAGCAATCTTTGCTGGTTGCAACAGGTGTGTTAAGATGTAGGCCCGAATGAGGCCTTTGTAACAGTGTTGCTAATATATTGTGCCATCTACAAAATTAGGCCCCTGCCTGCTGTCTGTCAGCATGAAGTGTTTAAATTGAAGTATCCTACGAGTAGTTCGGCCATACATACTACATTTGTGACCGCATGCACAAATTCCTTTGTAAAACATTGGCTCCCTCTTGTGGACCACTGACTTTTAATTATGTGGTGTATGATATGTATTTCAATAAAGAAGGAAAAATGGTGTCTGTGATGATCTTGAATGTGCTAGTCTTGTCTATTTTGTCTTGTACTGTGTGAGTAGTATTCTAATGCTTTTGACCAACTGGGTGCGCTGCTGCTGCTGCCTGCCTGCCTGCCTGCAGTAGATAGAATCTATGCACGGAACCTTCACCTGCTGCTGCTGTCACAATGGGGCCTTCAGCCATTGACTCCGGAACTCTCACGTGTCACAATGGGCTCTGGACTTATCTAAGGCAGAGAAAAATGGCGCCGTCTTCAGTCTGCTGCTGGAACAGCAGCAGACCACATGGCAGGGGGATTGTCTTTTTTTTTTTTAAAGGGGCAATTTGCAGACTTGCACTAATAGTTGCACTCTGGAGCGCCAAAGGGATGGAGGGTGTGTTCAGATGGGCGGAGTTATGCAGATCAGGCGGAGTTATGCAGATTAGGCGGAGTTAGGCAGATTTTTTAAAAACGCGTTGGGCCCAACTTGAACACACCCCCACACACCCCCACACACCCCCCACACGCCCCCACACACACCAGAACTGCCATTTGAGAAGGCATCCAGAGTTTAGAAAAAAAATGTCTTCCCCTGGGCAATCATCTTTTGGGCTCTCTCCACAGTGAGTCCTGGTTGTGGGCCATGGGGCGTCTGGAGTGGCAAACCATTTCAGGCTATCGCTTCTCGGCCTTTTGGCTAAGATCAAGTGTAGTATCTGTTCTTATCAGTTTAATATCTGATACGTCCCCTATTTGGGGACCATATATTAAATGGATTTTTAGAACAGGGAGCTGGAAATGGAGCTTGCTCTGTCCACTCCACGCATTGACCCGTTATTGCAGTATCTCCGGGAACAGTGCACCCCTTCTCTGATCCGGTTTCCAAAAACAGATTGAATTGAAATCAGCCCAGCAAGTTGTCATTTAACACTTTCTGAGAATTCTTTTCAGGGTCAAAGAAGCACGTTTCAGGTGGCAAATGTAGCAATTTGCTCAATTTCACTGGACCGTTTGCAACATTTCCTGTGCCTTGCTTTCACCTGTGCATGTTCAGCATTGGATTGCATCCAATATGCAATCAATCAATCAATCAATCAAGCAATCTTTGCTGGTTGCAACAGGTGTGTTAAGATGTAGGCCCGAATGAGGCCTTTGTAACAGTGTTGCTAATATATTGTGCCATCTACAAAATTAGGCCCCTGCCTGCTGTCTGTCAGCATGAAGTGTTTAAATTGAAGTATCCTACGAGTAGTTCGGCCATACATACTACATTTGTGACCGCATGCACAAATTCCTTTGTAAAACATTGGCTCCCTCTTGTGGACCACTGACTTTTAATTATGTGGTGTATGATATGTATTTCAATAAAGAAGGAAAAATGGTGTCTGTGATGATCTTGAATGTGCTAGTCTTGTCTATTTTGTCTTGTACTGTGTGAGTAGTATTCTAATGCTTTTGACCAACTGGGTGCGCTGCTGCTGCTGCCTGCCTGCCTGCCTGCAGTAGATAGAATCTATGCACGGAACCTTCACCTGCTGCTGCTGTCACAATGGGGCCTTCAGCCATTGACTCCGGAACTCTCACGTGTCACAATGGGCTCTGGACTTATCTAAGGCAGAGAAAAATGGCGCCGTCTTCAGTCTGCTGCTGGAACAGCAGCAGACCACATGGCAGGGGGATTGTCTTTTTTTTTTTTAAAGGGGCAATTTGCAGACTTGCACTAATAGTTGCACTCTGGAGCGCCAAAGGGATGGAGGGTGTGTTCAGATGGGCGGAGTTATGCAGATCAGGCGGAGTTATGCAGATTAGGCGGAGTTAGGCAGATTTTTTAAAAACGCGTTGGGCCCAACTTGAACACACCCCCACACACCCCCACACACCCCCCACACGCCCCCACACACACCAGAACTGCCATTTGAGAAGGCATCCAGAGTTTAGAAAAAAAATGTCTTCCCCTGGGCAATCATCTTTTGGGCTCTCTCCACAGTGAGTCCTGGTTGTGGGCCATGGGGCGTCTGGAGTGGCAAACCATTTCAGGCTATCGCTTCTCGGCCTTTTGGCTAAGATCAAGTGTAGTATCTGTTCTTATCAGTTTAATATCTGATACGTCCCCTATTTGGGGACCATATATTAAATGGATTTTTAGAACAGGGAGCTGGAAATGGAGCTTGCTCTGTCCACTCCACGCATTGACCCGTTATTGCAGTATCTCCGGGAACAGTGCACCCCTTCTCTGATCCGGTTTCCAAAAACAGATTGAATTGAAATCAGCCCAGCAAGTTGTCATTTAACACTTTCTGAGAATTCTTTTCAGGGTCAAAGAAGCACGTTTCAGGTGGCAAATGTAGCAATTTGCTCAATTTCACTGGACCGTTTGCAACATTTCCTGTGCCTTGCTTTCACCTGTGCATGTTCAGCATTGGATTGCATCCAATATGCAATCAATCAATCAATCAATCAAGCAATCTTTGCTGGTTGCAACAGGTGTGTTAAGATGTAGGCCCGAATGAGGCCTTTGTAACAGTGTTGCTAATATATTGTGCCATCTACAAAATTAGGCCCCTGCCTGCTGTCTGTCAGCATGAAGTGTTTAAATTGAAGTATCCTACGAGTAGTTCGGCCATACATACTACATTTGTGACCGCATGCACAAATTCCTTTGTAAAACATTGGCTCCCTCTTGTGGACCACTGACTTTTAATTATGTGGTGTATGATATGTATTTCAATAAAGAAGGAAAAATGGTGTCTGTGATGATCTTGAATGTGCTAGTCTTGTCTATTTTGTCTTGTACTGTGTGAGTAGTATTCTAATGCTTTTGACCAACTGGGTGCGCTGCTGCTGCTGCCTGCCTGCCTGCCTGCAGTAGATAGAATCTATGCACGGAACCTTCACCTGCTGCTGCTGTCACAATGGGGCCTTCAGCCATTGACTCCGGAACTCTCACGTGTCACAATGGGCTCTGGACTTATCTAAGGCAGAGAAAAATGGCGCCGTCTTCAGTCTGCTGCTGGAACAGCAGCAGACCACATGGCAGGGGGATTGTCTTTTTTTTTTTTAAAGGGGCAATTTGCAGACTTGCACTAATAGTTGCACTCTGGAGCGCCAAAGGGATGGAGGGTGTGTTCAGATGGGCGGAGTTATGCAGATCAGGCGGAGTTATGCAGATTAGGCGGAGTTAGGCAGATTTTTTAAAAACGCGTTGGGCCCAACTTGAACACACCCCCACACACCCCCACACACCCCCCACACGCCCCCACACACACCAGAACTGCCATTTGAGAAGGCATCCAGAGTTTAGAAAAAAAATGTCTTCCCCTGGGCAATCATCTTTTGGGCTCTCTCCACAGTGAGTCCTGGTTGTGGGCCATGGGGCGTCTGGAGTGGCAAACCATTTCAGGCTATCGCTTCTCGGCCTTTTGGCTAAGATCAAGTGTAGTATCTGTTCTTATCAGTTTAATATCTGATACGTCCCCTATTTGGGGACCATATATTAAATGGATTTTTAGAACAGGGAGCTGGAAATGGAGCTTGCTCTGTCCACTCCACGCATTGACCCGTTATTGCAGTATCTCCGGGAACAGTGCACCCCTTCTCTGATCCGGTTTCCAAAAACAGATTGAATTGAAATCAGCCCAGCAAGTTGTCATTTAACACTTTCTGAGAATTCTTTTCAGGGTCAAAGAAGCACGTTTCAGGTGGCAAATGTAGCAATTTGCTCAATTTCACTGGACCGTTTGCAACATTTCCTGTGCCTTGCTTTCACCTGTGCATGTTCAGCATTGGATTGCATCCAATATGCAATCAATCAATCAATCAATCAAGCAATCTTTGCTGGTTGCAACAGGTGTGTTAAGATGTAGGCCCGAATGAGGCCTTTGTAACAGTGTTGCTAATATATTGTGCCATCTACAAAATTAGGCCCCTGCCTGCTGTCTGTCAGCATGAAGTGTTTAAATTGAAGTATCCTACGAGTAGTTCGGCCATACATACTACATTTGTGACCGCATGCACAAATTCCTTTGTAAAACATTGGCTCCCTCTTGTGGACCACTGACTTTTAATTATGTGGTGTATGATATGTATTTCAATAAAGAAGGAAAAATGGTGTCTGTGATGATCTTGAATGTGCTAGTCTTGTCTATTTTGTCTTGTACTGTGTGAGTAGTATTCTAATGCTTTTGACCAACTGGGTGCGCTGCTGCTGCTGCCTGCCTGCCTGCCTGCAGTAGATAGAATCTATGCACGGAACCTTCACCTGCTGCTGCTGTCACAATGGGGCCTTCAGCCATTGACTCCGGAACTCTCACGTGTCACAATGGGCTCTGGACTTATCTAAGGCAGAGAAAAATGGCGCCGTCTTCAGTCTGCTGCTGGAACAGCAGCAGACCACATGGCAGGGGGATTGTCTTTTTTTTTTTTAAAGGGGCAATTTGCAGACTTGCACTAATAGTTGCACTCTGGAGCGCCAAAGGGATGGAGGGTGTGTTCAGATGGGCGGAGTTATGCAGATCAGGCGGAGTTATGCAGATTAGGCGGAGTTAGGCAGATTTTTTAAAAACGCGTTGGGCCCAACTTGAACACACCCCCACACACCCCCACACACCCCCCACACGCCCCCACACACACCAGAACTGCCATTTGAGAAGGCATCCAGAGTTTAGAAAAAAAATGTCTTCCCCTGGGCAATCATCTTTTGGGCTCTCTCCACAGTGAGTCCTGGTTGTGGGCCATGGGGCGTCTGGAGTGGCAAACCATTTCAGGCTATCGCTTCTCGGCCTTTTGGCTAAGATCAGGGTTTATTGCCCTGGTCTTGGCTGAGAGGTGCTTGGGGTACCCGGCTCCTTGGCCTGGGGGGATCGTCTCACCTCTGGTGGGACTTCACCCCCCTGCTGCTATTGGGGAGTCGGCTTAGTCCCCTTGCATCCGGTTGTGATCCCCCGGCTATAGGCCGTGTCCGAGTGACGTCCCTCGTGGGAAGTTTTCTTCTTTCTGCTGTGGTAGAATATACCGACAGTCCATCGCTATGAATTTTGTCAAGAACACCATCCGGTTGACCGTGGACCCGAGCAATGGAGCCAAGAACAACGTGGTATTCATCATCCGGGATCTCATCGAGGAAAAGGCTGGAGCAAAGCGTACGGAGATCTTCAGTTGCAACGAATTTCCTCGTCAAGGTAATTACGACGTGACTTTTGTGGACCAAAACGTTTGCCTGAATGTGTTTGAGTGGCTACGGGCTAATGCTGAGGATCCTCTTCTGGAAGGAGTTGGCTGGATACCACTGTTTGGGTTACAAGAAAAAGAGGTAACTGTGACTGTGTATAACCCCTTCACGGACCCGGCTTTGTTGCAGAGCTTTCTCTCGCAATATTGTGAGTATGTAAAGTTAGGAGAACGGCAGGTGAATATCTTGGGCATCTTCAACTGTAAATATACGTTTCGTGTTAAATTGAAGAGGGACCCTGATAGTGTGGGTGGTTTCAGGCACCCTCCTGCAAATTTCTCTGTGGCAGGTCACAGAGGCTTTTTGACATACCCAGGACAGCCTCGTTTCTGTAGAAAATGTTTTTGTTTCGGACATGTACAGACAGAGTGTACTAAAGGACAGTGTTGCCGAAATTGCAGGAAAGAGGGGCATGCTGCTAACCAATGTCCTTCGCCTAAAACCTGTGATGTCTGTGGGAGTAGTGCACATATGTATAAAGACTGTCCCAATAGTGCACCTAGGCGGTCCGACAAAGAGCAAATGGAGGAAGAGTTGGCCAGGAGGGAAAGGGCAAGAATTGTAAAAGAAGTTGCAAGGATTGAGAGGGAGGAGGAAGAGAGAAGGAGGCGGAGTGCGAGTAGAGCCATGCCCCCTCCAGATTCAGAGAGTGTGAGTCTGAGGCCATGTTCTAGGGCAGAGAAAGAGGAGAAAAAGGAGGAAAAGAAGAAGAAAAAGAAGGAAAAAGAGTGGAGGAGGGAAGAGAAGGAGTTTTGGAGGGCAGCTGCAGAGGTGGAGGCGCATCTTCCTGAAATGGAAGTGCAGGGGCAGTTGCCTGAAATAATGACTTTTAGTGAGGCAATGGACGCCGCGGAGAGCGATGCGCAAATTTCGGAGGTGGATAGCCCTGAGCATTTGTCTAATCCCGAACATATTGAGGAGTTTGAGTCAGATGACGATAGAGCTGCAAAAAAGAGTCGGCGGGAGGATGATGGAGATGATGAGGAGGTGGAGAGTAGTACTCCTCAGAGAAAGATTGGCCCTGCAAGAAGGAGGACTGAGGGTGGTGAGATCAGTGGGTCAGACACTTGTTGTTCAATTCAGATGGTGGAGGAGGATAGTGGTGATGCTGGATAGTGTTACCATATACTGCACTAAATGTGTTGTTTTTTTCTCTTGTGAGCTTTGGTTTAGGCCAAAGGCTTTTATTTTCTGTGTAGTTAGTTGAAGTGTGGATTTTGTAAATATGGGGTTTACCATAATTTCACAAAATGTTAGAGTCTTTAAAAGTAAAGTTAGGAGAGCTGCAATTTTTGAGTTTTTAGCTATGCAAAATGCATCTATTTTTTGTTTACAAGAGTGTGGGGTAGTGGATGGTGTGAAAGGGGATGAATGGTCTTATGGTGCGTCTGTGTGGTCAGGGAGTGCATGTAATAAGAATGATGGGGTGGGAATATTGGTTAAAGGGAGAGAGGTGGTTTTGAATGATTATCTGGTGATTGAGGTAGGGAGGTGTATTTTGGCTAATTTTGAGTATAGGAATGTAAAGTTTTGTGTTATTAATATTTATGCGCCGGTTGATAAGAATGAGCGTAAAGCTTTATTTGAAAAAGTTAAGCTTTTTGTTCCAGGGAGGATGCCTGTAGTGGTTGTGGGGGATATGAATTGTGATGTGGGGAAAGTGAATGTGGATGTGTCAGGGAAGGCTTTGTTGGAGTTAGTGAGTGATTTTGATCTGGGTGATATGCAGCGTGTGTGTAGTGTGAGTCCTGTATTGAATACTTTTTTTTCTGAGAGTGGAAGGGTGCAATCTAGGTTGGATTATTGCTTTATTTCAAAAAATATAACTGCTGTTGATTATAAGCAAGAAAATGTTTTGTTTTCTGATCATGTGTGTATGAAGTGTGAGGTGGATATAAAGGTTGGTGGAGTGTTTGGGAAAGGGTTGTGGAAGTTAAATGTGAAGTTGTTAGAGAGTGAAGATGTGAGAAAGGAGTATGCAAGACGGTATGAAGGGTGGTGTAAGCGTAAAAATGGTTTTGGGAATGTTTGTGTTTGGTGGGATTGGGTGAAGAGACAAACAAAAATATTCTTTAAAAGTTTAGGGTATAAGTGTGCAGCTATTAAAAGAGAGAATTTTGTTAAATTGAATGCACGTTTGAGTGTATTGTATAAGTTGAGGGAAGGAGGAATGGAAGTGGAAGAAGAGATATTACAGGTGAAAAAGGATATTAATGACTTTTTGTTAGAGAAAGGGAGGAGTATAGTTTTTAGAGCAAAAATTGACAAAATGGAACATGATGAGAAATGTTCACGTTTTTTCTTTAAAAAGGTGTTTGGGAAGAAACAGAGTATGAGTGTGCTGAATGGGGAGGATGGAAGAGAAGTGAGTGGTGAGGATATGTGTGAAGAGGTGGCTAAGTTCTATGAGGAGTTGTATGCAGTGAAGTGGAGGGATGAGGGTTTGGAGAGTGATGTGTTAAATATGTTAGAAAGTAAGTTGTCTGAGACGGAAAGGGAGAGTGTGATGTGTGAGGTGACTAGTGATGAGGTGTGGAAGGTGATGAATAGTATGGCGCTAAATAAGACGCCAGGGGAGGATGGTCTCCCAGTAGAGTTTTATCGAGTGATGTGGGATGTGATTGGTAATGACTTTGTGGAGGTGTGTAAGTATATGTGGTTAAATATGGAGGTGGCTGAGAGTATGCGTGCGGGAATGGTTGTGTTGATACCTAAAAAGGGGGATTTGAAGAGTTTGAGGAATTGGAGGCCGATAACGTTATTAAACTGTGATTATAAAATCTATGCAAAATTAATGGCGAATAGGATGCGTGATGTGATAGAGAGTGTGATTGGGGATGAACAGTGTTGTGCGGTACCTGGGAGGCGTATACATGATTGTGTGTGTATGCTAAGAGATTGTCTATGGGACTGTATGGGGCGAAAGAAGAGTGCGTTTTTGTTGAGTTTAGATTTTGAGAAGGCGTATGATAGATTATCGCATGGGTTTTTGTTTAGTGTGTTGCTAAGAATGGGTTTTCCAGCTGATTTTGTTGGGAGAGTGAGGAGTTTATATAAGGATATTTACAGTTGTGTTTTGATGAATGGTTATGTGGGAAGGAGAGTGAATGTCTTTTCAGGGGTTCGTCAAGGGTGTCCTTTGTCACCTGTGGCCTTTATTTGTGCAATTGAGCCTTTGTTGTGTATGCTGAGGAAAGATAAGGTGGTTAGGGGCGTGCAAGTGCCAGGAGGAGGGGGTAGAGAGTGGAAAGTTAGTGGTTATATGGATGATGTGTGTGTATTGTGCGATTCAGAATGTTCGGTGAGGCGGGTGAAGTTATTAGTGTCCTTTTTTTGTGGTGCGTCTGCATTTAAGGTTAATTGGGAAAAGAGTGAGTGTAAGGTATTTGGAAATGGTGTTTTAAGTAGGGATGTTGGAGTGAATGTGGTTAATGGGCCTATTAAAATATTGGGTGTGAAGTTTTCAGAGAAGTTGGATGGGAAGGAAAGTTGGAATGATGCGAAAGAGAAGGTTGAGCGGAAGCTGTGTTTTTGGAGGTTGAGAAACCTTACGTTTTTTGGAAAGATCTTGGTTATAAAGAGTGTGGTGTTGCCGATTTTTTTGTATGTAGCAGTAGTGTTTCCACCAGGGTATATGTGTGTGAGGAGTTTGAATAGGATTCTGTTTGTGTTTTTATGGAATTCAAAGATGGAGAGGGCTAGGAGAGAAATTTTGGTGAAGAGATTGGAGAAAGGTGGGTTGGGTTTTCCAAATTTGGAAGTTTTTTTTGGTGTGAATATTGTTGTGTATGTGCTGAAAGTGATAAGGGCGGATGGGAAATTTTCATCTATGTGTAGGTATTTATTTGGAGCGTATCTGTTTAAGTTGAAATGGAGAGAAAGGGATTTGAGGTGTCCGGTTGCTTTTGAGGTTCCTGTATGGTATGTGTGGGTTTATAAGTTTTTGGTGAAGTATGAGTTGTGTGATGTGGATGTAAGACTAGTGGAAAAGAAGAAGGCTGTGTATAGAATGATTGAGTGTAGAGAGATAGAGTGTGATATCAATATGGTTAGAGGAGCTGATGTACAAAAGGTGTGGAAGAAAGTACGGATGGATGGTATGACAAACAGACAGAGTGAGATTGTGTGGCAGTCATTGCATGGAGTGTTACCAGTAAGAGAGTTTCAGAGAAATAGGGGTTTAGTGAGGAGTGAGAGGTGTCCGAGAGAAGGTTGTGGTGGGTGTGAAAGTGTAATACATGTGTTTTGGAATTGTCAGTACGCTAGAGATGTGATTGGAAGAATGGGTCCTTTGTGCAAAGAACTGTGTGGTGTGAATTTTTTATCCTTTGAGTTGTTCATGTTTGGTTTAGGGTTGTGTGATGGAGTGAAGGAGAGAGTGTTGTGGTTAATGCTTGCATGTATAAAGGAAGTGTTATGGGATGTGAGAAATGTGCATGTGTTCAAGAGGAAGAATATTGAGGTTAGAAATACCGTGAAGGTGATTTTGGGGAAGATATATGTTTGTTTTTTGTGGGATAAGAAAAGGAAGGGGGAGGTGGATGCGGAAGGAATTTGGAAGGTTAAAAAGTGGAGATATTTTGTTAATACTTCTTGATTTGTTCTTTTGTTATGTAAATATGTATTTTGAAAAAAGAAAGATTTTTCCGATGATGATGGGAACGGCTTTTTGTGTTTCAATTTTGACACAGCTGTTTGGGTATGTTTCTTCGGTTTTGGATTTCTAGACCGTGAAATTCCCCATCTGAGGGAGAAAAAAAAAAAAAAAAAATCTGTTCTTATCAGTTTAATATCTGATACGTCCCCTATTTGGGGACCATATATTAAATGGATTTTTAGAACAGGGAGCTGGAAATGGAGCTTGCTCTGTCCACTCCACGCATTGACCCGTTATTGCAGTATCTCCGGGAACAGTGCACCCCTTCTCTGATCCGGTTTCCAAAAACAGATTGAATTGAAATCAGCCCAGCAAGTTGTCATTTAACACTTTCTGAGAATTCTTTTCAGGGTCAAAGAAGCACGTTTCAGGTGGCAAATGTAGCAATTTGCTCAGTTTCACTGGACCGTTTGCAACATTTCCTGTGCCTTGCTTTCACCTGTGCATGTTCAGCATTGGATTGCATCCAATATGCAATCAATCAATCAAGCAATCAAGCAATCTTTGCTGGTTGCAACAGGTGTGTTAAGATGTAGGCCCGAATGAGGCCTTTGTAACAGTGTTGCTAATATATTGTGCCATCTACAAAATTAGGCCCCTGCCTGCCTGCCTGCCTGCCTGCCTGCCTGCTGTCTGTCAGCATGAAGTGTTTAAATTGAAGTATCCTACGAGTAGTTCGGCCATACATACTACATTTGTGACCGCATGCACAAATTCCTTTGTAAAACATTGGCTCCCTCTTGTGGACCACTGACTTTTAATTATGTGGTGTATGATATGTATTTCAATAAAGAAGGAAAAATGGTGTCTGTGATGATCTTGAATGTGCTAGTCTTGTCTATTTTGTCTTGTACTGTGTGAGTAGTATTCTAATGCTTTTGACCAACTGGGTGCGCTGCTGCTGCTGCCTGCCTGCCTGCCTGCAGTAGATAGAATCTATGCACGGAACCTTCACCTGCTGCTGCTGTCACAATGGGGCCTTCAGCCATTGACTCCGGAACTCTCACGTGTCACAATGGGCTCTGGACTTATCTAAGGCAGAGAAAAATGGCGCCGTCTTCAGTCTGCTGCTGGAACAGCAGCAGACCACATGGCAGGGGGATTGTCTTTTTTTTTTTTAAAGGGGCAATTTGCAGACTTGCACTAATAGTTGCACTCTGGAGCGCCAAAGGGATGGAGGGTGTGTTCAGATGGGCGGAGTTATGCAGATCAGGCGGAGTTATGCAGATTAGGCGGAGTTAGGCAGATTTTTTAAAAACGCGTTGGGCCCAACTTGAACACACCCCCACACACCCCCACACACCCCCCACACGCCCCCACACACACCAGAACTGCCATTTGAGAAGGCATCCAGAGTTTAGAAAAAAAATGTCTTCCCCTGGGCAATCATCTTTTGGGCTCTCTCCACAGTGAGTCCTGGTTGTGGGCCATGGGGCGTCTGGAGTGGCAAACCATTTCAGGCTATCGCTTCTCGGCCTTTTGGCTAAGATCAAGTGTAGTATCTGTTCTTATCAGTTTAATATCTGATACGTCCCCTATTTGGGGACCATATATTAAATGGATTTTTAGAACAGGGAGCTGGAAATGGAGCTTGCTCTGTCCACTCCACGCATTGACCCGTTATTGCAGTATCTCCGGGAACAGTGCACCCCTTCTCTGATCCGGTTTCCAAAAACAGATTGAATTGAAATCAGCCCAGCAAGTTGTCATTTAACACTTTCTGAGAATTCTTTTCAGGGTCAAAGAAGCACGTTTCAGGTGGCAAATGTAGCAATTTGCTCAGTTTCACTGGACCGTTTGCAACATTTCCTGTGCCTTGCTTTCACCTGTGCATGTTCAGCATTGGATTGCATCCAATATGCAATCAATCAATCAAGCAATCAAGCAATCTTTGCTGGTTGCAACAGGTGTGTTAAGATGTAGGCCCGAATGAGGCCTTTGTAACAGTGTTGCTAATATATTGTGCCATCTACAAAATTAGGCCCCTGCCTGCCTGCCTGCCTGCCTGCCTGCCTGCTGTCTGTCAGCATGAAGTGTTTAAATTGAAGTATCCTACGAGTAGTTCGGCCATACATACTACATTTGTGACCGCATGCACAAATTCCTTTGTAAAACATTGGCTCCCTCTTGTGGACCACTGACTTTTAATTATGTGGTGTATGATATGTATTTCAATAAAGAAGGAAAAATGGTGTCTGTGATGATCTTGAATGTGCTAGTCTTGTCTATTTTGTCTTGTACTGTGTGAGTAGTATTCTAATGCTTTTGACCAACTGGGTGCGCTGCTGCTGCTGCCTGCCTGCCTGCCTGCAGTAGATAGAATCTATGCACGGAACCTTCACCTGCTGCTGCTGTCACAATGGGGCCTTCAGCCATTGACTCCGGAACTCTCACGTGTCACAATGGGCTCTGGACTTATCTAAGGCAGAGAAAAATGGCGCCGTCTTCAGTCTGCTGCTGGAACAGCAGCAGACCACATGGCAGGGGGATTGTCTTTTTTTTTTTTAAAGGGGCAATTTGCAGACTTGCACTAATAGTTGCACTCTGGAGCGCCAAAGGGATGGAGGGTGTGTTCAGATGGGCGGAGTTATGCAGATCAGGCGGAGTTATGCAGATTAGGCGGAGTTAGGCAGATTTTTTAAAAACGCGTTGGGCCCAACTTGAACACACCCCCACACACCCCCACACACCCCCCACACGCCCCCACACACACCAGAACTGCCATTTGAGAAGGCATCCAGAGTTTAGAAAAAAAATGTCTTCCCCTGGGCAATCATCTTTTGGGCTCTCTCCACAGTGAGTCCTGGTTGTGGGCCATGGGGCGTCTGGAGTGGCAAACCATTTCAGGCTATCGCTTCTCGGCCTTTTGGCTAAGATCAAGTGTAGTATCTGTTCTTATCAGTTTAATATCTGATACGTCCCCTATTTGGGGACCATATATTAAATGGATTTTTAGAACAGGGAGCTGGAAATGGAGCTTGCTCTGTCCACTCCACGCATTGACCCGTTATTGCAGTATCTCCGGGAACAGTGCACCCCTTCTCTGATCCGGTTTCCAAAAACAGATTGAATTGAAATCAGCCCAGCAAGTTGTCATTTAACACTTTCTGAGAATTCTTTTCAGGGTCAAAGAAGCACGTTTCAGGTGGCAAATGTAGCAATTTGCTCAGTTTCACTGGACCGTTTGCAACATTTCCTGTGCCTTGCTTTCACCTGTGCATGTTCAGCATTGGATTGCATCCAATATGCAATCAATCAATCAAGCAATCTTTGCTGGTTGCAACAGGTGTGTTAAGATGTAGGCCCGAATGAGGCCTTTGTAACAGTGTTGCTAATATATTGTGCCATCTACAAAATTAGGCCCCTGCCTGCCTGCCTGCCTGCCTGCCTGCCTGCTGTCTGTCAGCATGAAGTGTTTAAATTGAAGTATCCTACGAGTAGTTCGGCCATACATACTACATTTGTGACCGCATGCACAAATTCCTTTGTAAAACATTGGCTCCCTCTTGTGGACCACTGACTTTTAATTATGTGGTGTATGATATGTATTTCAATAAAGAAGGAAAAATGGTGTCTGTGATGATCTTGAATGTGCTAGTCTTGTCTATTTTGTCTTGTACTGTGTGAGTAGTATTCTAATGCTTTTGACCAACTGGGTGCGCTGCTGCTGCTGCCTGCCTGCCTGCCTGCAGTAGATAGAATCTATGCACGGAACCTTCACCTGCTGCTGCTGTCACAATGGGGCCTTCAGCCATTGACTCCGGAACTCTCACGTGTCACAATGGGCTCTGGACTTATCTAAGGCAGAGAAAAATGGCGCCGTCTTCAGTCTGCTGCTGGAACAGCAGCAGACCACATGGCAGGGGGATTGTCTTTTTTTTTTTTAAAGGGGCAATTTGCAGACTTGCACTAATAGTTGCACTCTGGAGCGCCAAAGGGATGGAGGGTGTGTTCAGATGGGCGGAGTTATGCAGATCAGGCGGAGTTATGCAGATTAGGCGGAGTTAGGCAGATTTTTTAAAAACGCGTTGGGCCCAACTTGAACACACCCCCACACACCCCCACACACCCCCCACACGCCCCCACACACACCAGAACTGCCATTTGAGAAGGCATCCAGAGTTTAGAAAAAAAATGTCTTCCCCTGGGCAATCATCTTTTGGGCTCTCTCCACAGTGAGTCCTGGTTGTGGGCCATGGGGCGTCTGGAGTGGCAAACCATTTCAGGCTATCGCTTCTCGGCCTTTTGGCTAAGATCAAGTGTAGTATCTGTTCTTATCAGTTTAATATCTGATACGTCCCCTATTTGGGGACCATATATTAAATGGATTTTTAGAACAGGGAGCTGGAAATGGAGCTTGCTCTGTCCACTCCACGCATTGACCCGTTATTGCAGTATCTCCGGGAACAGTGCACCCCTTCTCTGATCCGGTTTCCAAAAACAGATTGAATTGAAATCAGCCCAGCAAGTTGTCATTTAACACTTTCTGAGAATTCTTTTCAGGGTCAAAGAAGCACGTTTCAGGTGGCAAATGTAGCAATTTGCTCAGTTTCACTGGACCGTTTGCAACATTTCCTGTGCCTTGCTTTCACCTGTGCATGTTCAGCATTGGATTGCATCCAATATGCAATCAATCAATCAAGCAATCAAGCAATCTTTGCTGGTTGCAACAGGTGTGTTAAGATGTAGGCCCGAATGAGGCCTTTGTAACAGTGTTGCTAATATATTGTGCCATCTACAAAATTAGGCCCCTGCCTGCCTGCCTGCCTGCCTGCCTGCCTGCTGTCTGTCAGCATGAAGTGTTTAAATTGAAGTATCCTACGAGTAGTTCGGCCATACATACTACATTTGTGACCGCATGCACAAATTCCTTTGTAAAACATTGGCTCCCTCTTGTGGACCACTGACTTTTAATTATGTGGTGTATGATATGTATTTCAATAAAGAAGGAAAAATGGTGTCTGTGATGATCTTGAATGTGCTAGTCTTGTCTATTTTGTCTTGTACTGTGTGAGTAGTATTCTAATGCTTTTGACCAACTGGGTGCGCTGCTGCTGCTGCCTGCCTGCCTGCCTGCAGTAGATAGAATCTATGCACGGAACCTTCACCTGCTGCTGCTGTCACAATGGGGCCTTCAGCCATTGACTCCGGAACTCTCACGTGTCACAATGGGCTCTGGACTTATCTAAGGCAGAGAAAAATGGCGCCGTCTTCAGTCTGCTGCTGGAACAGCAGCAGACCACATGGCAGGGGGATTGTCTTTTTTTTTTTTAAAGGGGCAATTTGCAGACTTGCACTAATAGTTGCACTCTGGAGCGCCAAAGGGATGGAGGGTGTGTTCAGATGGGCGGAGTTATGCAGATCAGGCGGAGTTATGCAGATTAGGCGGAGTTAGGCAGATTTTTTAAAAACGCGTTGGGCCCAACTTGAACACACCCCCACACACCCCCACACACCCCCCACACGCCCCCACACACACCAGAACTGCCATTTGAGAAGGCATCCAGAGTTTAGAAAAAAAATGTCTTCCCCTGGGCAATCATCTTTTGGGCTCTCTCCACAGTGAGTCCTGGTTGTGGGCCATGGGGCGTCTGGAGTGGCAAACCATTTCAGGCTATCGCTTCTCGGCCTTTTGGCTAAGATCAAGTGTAGTATCTGTTCTTATCAGTTTAATATCTGATACGTCCCCTATTTGGGGACCATATATTAAATGGATTTTTAGAACAGGGAGCTGGAAATGGAGCTTGCTCTGTCCACTCCACGCATTGACCCGTTATTGCAGTATCTCCGGGAACAGTGCACCCCTTCTCTGATCCGGTTTCCAAAAACAGATTGAATTGAAATCAGCCCAGCAAGTTGTCATTTAACACTTTCTGAGAATTCTTTTCAGGGTCAAAGAAGCACGTTTCAGGTGGCAAATGTAGCAATTTGCTCAGTTTCACTGGACCGTTTGCAACATTTCCTGTGCCTTGCTTTCACCTGTGCATGTTCAGCATTGGATTGCATCCAATATGCAATCAATCAATCAAGCAATCAAGCAATCTTTGCTGGTTGCAACAGGTGTGTTAAGATGTAGGCCCGAATGAGGCCTTTGTAACAGTGTTGCTAATATATTGTGCCATCTACAAAATTAGGCCCCTGCCTGCCTGCCTGCCTGCCTGCCTGCCTGCTGTCTGTCAGCATGAAGTGTTTAAATTGAAGTATCCTACGAGTAGTTCGGCCATACATACTACATTTGTGACCGCATGCACAAATTCCTTTGTAAAACATTGGCTCCCTCTTGTGGACCACTGACTTTTAATTATGTGGTGTATGATATGTATTTCAATAAAGAAGGAAAAATGGTGTCTGTGATGATCTTGAATGTGCTAGTCTTGTCTATTTTGTCTTGTACTGTGTGAGTAGTATTCTAATGCTTTTGACCAACTGGGTGCGCTGCTGCTGCTGCCTGCCTGCCTGCCTGCAGTAGATAGAATCTATGCACGGAACCTTCACCTGCTGCTGCTGTCACAATGGGGCCTTCAGCCATTGACTCCGGAACTCTCACGTGTCACAATGGGCTCTGGACTTATCTAAGGCAGAGAAAAATGGCGCCGTCTTCAGTCTGCTGCTGGAACAGCAGCAGACCACATGGCAGGGGGATTGTCTTTTTTTTTTTTAAAGGGGCAATTTGCAGACTTGCACTAATAGTTGCACTCTGGAGCGCCAAAGGGATGGAGGGTGTGTTCAGATGGGCGGAGTTATGCAGATCAGGCGGAGTTATGCAGATTAGGCGGAGTTAGGCAGATTTTTTAAAAACGCGTTGGGCCCAACTTGAACACACCCCCACACACCCCCACACACCCCCCACACGCCCCCACACACACCAGAACTGCCATTTGAGAAGGCATCCAGAGTTTAGAAAAAAAATGTCTTCCCCTGGGCAATCATCTTTTGGGCTCTCTCCACAGTGAGTCCTGGTTGTGGGCCATGGGGCGTCTGGAGTGGCAAACCATTTCAGGCTATCGCTTCTCGGCCTTTTGGCTAAGATCAAGTGTAGTATCTGTTCTTATCAGTTTAATATCTGATACGTCCCCTATTTGGGGACCATATATTAAATGGATTTTTAGAACAGGGAGCTGGAAATGGAGCTTGCTCTGTCCACTCCACGCATTGACCCGTTATTGCAGTATCTCCGGGAACAGTGCACCCCTTCTCTGATCCGGTTTCCAAAAACAGATTGAATTGAAATCAGCCCAGCAAGTTGTCATTTAACACTTTCTGAGAATTCTTTTCAGGGTCAAAGAAGCACGTTTCAGGTGGCAAATGTAGCAATTTGCTCAGTTTCACTGGACCGTTTGCAACATTTCCTGTGCCTTGCTTTCACCTGTGCATGTTCAGCATTGGATTGCATCCAATATGCAATCAATCAATCAAGCAATCAAGCAATCTTTGCTGGTTGCAACAGGTGTGTTAAGATGTAGGCCCGAATGAGGCCTTTGTAACAGTGTTGCTAATATATTGTGCCATCTACAAAATTAGGCCCCTGCCTGCCTGCCTGCCTGCCTGCCTGCCTGCTGTCTGTCAGCATGAAGTGTTTAAATTGAAGTATCCTACGAGTAGTTCGGCCATACATACTACATTTGTGACCGCATGCACAAATTCCTTTGTAAAACATTGGCTCCCTCTTGTGGACCACTGACTTTTAATTATGTGGTGTATGATATGTATTTCAATAAAGAAGGAAAAATGGTGTCTGTGATGATCTTGAATGTGCTAGTCTTGTCTATTTTGTCTTGTACTGTGTGAGTAGTATTCTAATGCTTTTGACCAACTGGGTGCGCTGCTGCTGCTGCCTGCCTGCCTGCCTGCAGTAGATAGAATCTATGCACGGAACCTTCACCTGCTGCTGCTGTCACAATGGGGCCTTCAGCCATTGACTCCGGAACTCTCACGTGTCACAATGGGCTCTGGACTTATCTAAGGCAGAGAAAAATGGCGCCGTCTTCAGTCTGCTGCTGGAACAGCAGCAGACCACATGGCAGGGGGATTGTCTTTTTTTTTTTTAAAGGGGCAATTTGCAGACTTGCACTAATAGTTGCACTCTGGAGCGCCAAAGGGATGGAGGGTGTGTTCAGATGGGCGGAGTTATGCAGATCAGGCGGAGTTATGCAGATTAGGCGGAGTTAGGCAGATTTTTTAAAAACGCGTTGGGCCCAACTTGAACACACCCCCACACACCCCCACACACCCCCCACACGCCCCCACACACACCAGAACTGCCATTTGAGAAGGCATCCAGAGTTTAGAAAAAAAATGTCTTCCCCTGGGCAATCATCTTTTGGGCTCTCTCCACAGTGAGTCCTGGTTGTGGGCCATGGGGCGTCTGGAGTGGCAAACCATTTCAGGCTATCGCTTCTCGGCCTTTTGGCTAAGATCAAGTGTAGTATCTGTTCTTATCAGTTTAATATCTGATACGTCCCCTATTTGGGGACCATATATTAAATGGATTTTTAGAACAGGGAGCTGGAAATGGAGCTTGCTCTGTCCACTCCACGCATTGACCCGTTATTGCAGTATCTCCGGGAACAGTGCACCCCTTCTCTGATCCGGTTTCCAAAAACAGATTGAATTGAAATCAGCCCAGCAAGTTGTCATTTAACACTTTCTGAGAATTCTTTTCAGGGTCAAAGAAGCACGTTTCAGGTGGCAAATGTAGCAATTTGCTCAGTTTCACTGGACCGTTTGCAACATTTCCTGTGCCTTGCTTTCACCTGTGCATGTTCAGCATTGGATTGCATCCAATATGCAATCAATCAATCAAGCAATCAAGCAATCTTTGCTGGTTGCAACAGGTGTGTTAAGATGTAGGCCCGAATGAGGCCTTTGTAACAGTGTTGCTAATATATTGTGCCATCTACAAAATTAGGCCCCTGCCTGCCTGCCTGCCTGCCTGCCTGCCTGCTGTCTGTCAGCATGAAGTGTTTAAATTGAAGTATCCTACGAGTAGTTCGGCCATACATACTACATTTGTGACCGCATGCACAAATTCCTTTGTAAAACATTGGCTCCCTCTTGTGGACCACTGACTTTTAATTATGTGGTGTATGATATGTATTTCAATAAAGAAGGAAAAATGGTGTCTGTGATGATCTTGAATGTGCTAGTCTTGTCTATTTTGTCTTGTACTGTGTGAGTAGTATTCTAATGCTTTTGACCAACTGGGTGCGCTGCTGCTGCTGCCTGCCTGCCTGCCTGCAGTAGATAGAATCTATGCACGGAACCTTCACCTGCTGCTGCTGTCACAATGGGGCCTTCAGCCATTGACTCCGGAACTCTCACGTGTCACAATGGGCTCTGGACTTATCTAAGGCAGAGAAAAATGGCGCCGTCTTCAGTCTGCTGCTGGAACAGCAGCAGACCACATGGCAGGGGGATTGTCTTTTTTTTTTTTAAAGGGGCAATTTGCAGACTTGCACTAATAGTTGCACTCTGGAGCGCCAAAGGGATGGAGGGTGTGTTCAGATGGGCGGAGTTATGCAGATCAGGCGGAGTTATGCAGATTAGGCGGAGTTAGGCAGATTTTTTAAAAACGCGTTGGGCCCAACTTGAACACACCCCCACACACCCCCACACACCCCCCACACGCCCCCACACACACCAGAACTGCCATTTGAGAAGGCATCCAGAGTTTAGAAAAAAAATGTCTTCCCCTGGGCAATCATCTTTTGGGCTCTCTCCACAGTGAGTCCTGGTTGTGGGCCATGGGGCGTCTGGAGTGGCAAACCATTTCAGGCTATCGCTTCTCGGCCTTTTGGCTGCGATCTTGTGTCGCGGTCAGGGGGTGCGAGTGATTCCTGGCAGCGTGCTGCTGATTTGCTACTGCGGTCTTTGTACCGGCAGAGAAGACTGAAGAGGTGAAGATGTTCATCAAGAATACCATTCGTGTGGTCGTGGAAGGAAGTGCCCGAAATAATGTGGTTTTCGTGGTTCGTGACCTGCTGGAGGAAAAGGCTGGAGCCCATCGGACGGACATTTTCAGCGTTAACGAGTTCCGGAATCAAGGTACATATGATGTTACCTTTGTGAGTGAGGCAGTTTGCCTAACTATCTTTGAGTGGCTCAGAAGTCATGATGGTGATCCATGCCTGGAGGGAGTGCGGGTGGAGCCTTTGTTTGGGCTAATGGAGAAAGTTGTAACTGTGACGGTGTATAACCCTTACACTGAAGTAAGTTTGCTGGAGCAGTTCCTGGCTCGTTATTGCGAGTATGTGAAGGGTGGAGAAAAGCAAAAAAATTGCTTGGGGATCTTTAATTGTAAATATGTGTTTCGTGTGAAACTGAGGAGAGACCCAAGTTGTTTGGGAGGTTTCGCCCATCCCCCGGCGAACTTTTCGGTAGCAGGGCAAAGGGGCTTCCTGACATATGCAGGGCAGCCTCTATACTGTAGAAAGTGTTTTCAGTTTGGGCACCTACAGAGTACCTGTGAGAAAAGTATGGTTTGCCGCAATTGTAAACAGGAGGGCCATATGGCGGCTCAGTGTCCAATGCCACGTGAGTGTGACCAGTGTGGAGACATAGGGCACCTGTATAGGGACTGTCCGTATGCTGGGCCGAGGAGGCCAACCAGAGAGGAGGAGAGGCGGGAGGAGGAAGGAAAAAAGCGTGAGGAGCGGAGGCAGGAGGAGGAGAAAAAGAGAGAGGAGGAGGTAAAGAAACGGGAAGAGGAGAGGAGGCGGGAGGAAAGCAAGTCTTCTGCGCAGCGGAGCGCTGAAATAATTCCGCCCTCTATGGTTGAGAGACGGCGGGATAGAAGGCAGGAGGACAAGGAGGCTGAAAGGAGGAAGGAGGAGCTGGAGGACAAATTATTTTGGAGAGCCGCAAAGCAGGAAGAGCGTGCTATGACTAATAAAAGTAAGAAAAAAAAGGAGGTTCCAGTTATAAATACAGAGGAGTTGGGTGCGCTGATGGATTTTGATACGTCTGGGGCGGAGGAGTTGGTTGATCCTGTGATTCCTGAATCGGACCCGAGAAATATAGGTGCTTTTTCCTCACAAGAGGAGCCTGGAGGTCGAAAGTGTCCCAGGGAGGGTGGTGGGGAAAATTTTGACTTTGAGGTTCCAGAAGCAGGAATGCCCCAGAGAAAAGTTGGGCGGAAGAAGTCACGTGTGGAGGAGTGTATGGAGGTCAGCGGCTCTGAAAGCTGCGCGGCGCAGATGGTGGAGGAGGACAGTGGCGACACTGCTTAGTTATGTGCTTTTTTTTTCTAAGCGTTTTTGTACATAGCTTTTGCCGTTAAAATGTGTTTTGTATATTGCAGTTGCTTTAAAATGTTTTTTTTTTTTTTTTTTTTTCTCATATAAGTTGTTTAATGTCCTTTTTGTAGGTTGTTTGCTTTAGTGTTTTTGGTTCTGTGTATATTATGGGGTTTATAATTATATCACAAAATGTGAGGGTCTTTAAAAATAGGTTGCGGCGGGCGGCTATTTTGGATTTTTTTGCAACACAAAATGCAGGAATTTTTTGTTTGCAGGAGTGTGGGATTGTGGATGATGTGAAGGGGAGTGAATGGCCTCATGGTGCGTCTGTGTGGTCAGGGAGTGCTTGTAATAAAAATGATGGTGTGGGTTTTTTAGTGAAGGGAAGTGATGTGAGTTTGTGTGACTATATGGTGATTGAGGTTGGAAGGTGTGTGTTGGCTAATTTTGAGTTTAGAAATGTTCGTTTTTGTGTTATTAATGTATATGCGCCTGTGGAAAAACAGGAGCGTAAAGTGTTATTTGAAAAAATTAAGTTTTTTATTCCTGGGAGAGTGCCTGTAGTGTTAGTGGGTGATATGAACTGTGATGTGGGAAGTGTGAATGTGGATGTGGCAGGGAAAGTGTTAATGGATATGGTGAGTGATTTTGGTTTAAGGGATATGCAGTGTGCATGCAAGATAGCACCGTTGTTAAATACGTTTTTTTCTGATAGTGGGAGGGTGGCGTCTAGGTTAGATCATTGTTTTGTGTCTAAAAATATGATTCCTGTTAGTTATGCACAGGAGAGTGTGGTTTTTTCGGATCATGTGTGTATGAAGTGTGAATTGGATTTGCATGTTAATGAGGTGGCTGGGAAAGGTGTGTGGAAGCTGAATGTGAGTTTGCTGGAAGGAGGGGGTGTGAGAGAGGAGTATAAAAGAATTTATGCAGATTGGTGTGGATGCAGGAGTGATTTCAGAAGCGTGTGTGAATGGTGGGATTGGGTTAAATGGAAAACCAAGAGTTTTTTTAAAAAACTCGGGTACAAGTGTGCGGCTGCAAAGAGGAAAAGGTTTGTTTTTTTAAATGCAAGATTGAGCGTGTTGTATAAGTTGAGGGCCGGAGGGATGGATGTGAGTGAAGATTTGGTGAAAGTGAAAAAAGAAGTGGATGATTTTTTGTTAGAAAGAGGGAGGAGTATTGTGTATAGGGCCAAGATAGAGAATTTGGAGAAGAATGAGAAGTGTTCGCGTTTTTTCTTTAAAAAAGTTTTTGGGAAAAGACAGAGTATGAGTGTTTTGAATGGGATGGATGGAAATGAAGTGAGTGGTGTGGACTTGTGTGAGGAAGTGGCAAAGTTTTATGATGATTTGTATGCTGTGAAATGGAGGGATGAAGGTTTGGAGAGTGAGGTGCTGAGTGGTTTGGAAAATAGTTTGAATAAGATAGAAAGAGAAAGTTTGATGGGTGATGTGACAGATGAAGAAGTATGGAAGGTGGTGTGTAGTATGGCGTTGAATAAAACACCGGGGGAGGATGGTTTACCGGTGGAATTTTATCGTGTGATGTGGGATGTGATTGGGAAGGATTTTGTGGATGTATGTAAGTATATGTGGGCGAATGCAGAGATAGCAAATGGTATGCGTGCAGGGGTGGTTGTGTTATTGCCAAAAAAGGGTGATTTGAAAAATCTTAAAAACTGGAGGCCGATCACATTGTTGAATTGTGATTATAAGATTTATGCGAAGCTTTTGGCCAACAGGATGCGTGGCGTGGTTGGGAGTGTGGTGGGTGAGGAGCAATGTTGTGCGGTGCCTGGAAGACGAATACATGGAAGTTTGTGTATGTTGAGAGATTGTTTATGGGACTGCATGAGTCGTAAGAAGGGGGTTTATGTGTTGAGTTTGGATTTTGAGAAGGCGTATGATAGGTTGGCGCATGTTTTTTTGTTTAGTGTGTTGGTGAGGATGGGATTTCCTTCTGAGTTTGTTGAGAGAGTGAGAAGTTTGTATAAGAATATTTATAGTTGTGTGTTGTTGAATGGAAATGTGGGGAGGAGAGTAAATGTGTTTTCGGGTGTTCGGCAGGGGTGCCCTTTGTCCCCTATCGTATTTATTTGTGCAATTGAGCCATTGTTATGTCTGTTGAGAAAAGATAAGGTGATTCAGGGTGTGCAAGTACCGGGGGGTGGGGGGAGAGAGTGGAAGATGAGTGCTTATATGGATGATGTGTGTGTGTTGTGTGATTCAGAGTGTTCGGCACGGCGTGTGAAGTTGTTGGTTTCTTTTTTTTGTGGAGCTTCTGCTTTTAAAGTGAATTGGGAGAAGAGTGAGTGTAAGAATTTTGGGGGGAGGAGTCTGAGCGATGATGTTGGAGTGAATGTGGTGAGTGGACCGATAAAGGTTTTGGGCGTGAAATTTTCGGAGAAATTGGATGGAGAGGAAAGCTGGGTGGATGTGAGAGAGAGAGTGGAGCGTAAGTTAAATTTTTGGAATTTGAGGGATCTTACGTTTTTTGGTAAAATTTTAGTTATTAAGAGTGTTGTGTTACCGATTTTTTTGTATGTTGCGTTGGTTTTTCCACCAAGCTACATGTGTGTCAGAAGATTAAATAGGGTTTTGTTTGTCTTTCTTTGGGGTTCATGTATGGAGCGTGCTAGGAGAGAAATTGTTATGAAGAGTTTGGATAAGGGGGGACTGGGTTTCCCAAATTTGAATGTATTTTTTGGCGTGAATATTATGGTGTTTGTATTAGGTGTGATTAGGATGGATGGGAAGTATGCATGTATGTGCAGGTTTTTGTTTGGAAATTTCTTGTTTTGTTTGAAATGGCGTGAAAGAGATCTTAGGAGCCCAGTGGCTTTTGAGGTTCCTGTGTGGTATGTGTGGGTTTACAAATTTTTAGTGAAGTATGAACTCTGTGATGTGGATGTGAGATTGTTAGAAAAGAAGAAAGCTGTATATAAGATGATTGAGTGTAGAGAGATGGAATGTGACATTGGACAAGTTTACAGGCTGTCCTTACCAGATCTTAAAGTGGTAAGAGGGGATGATGTGCAGAAAGTATGGAAGAAGGTACGGATGAATGGTATGACAAACAGGCAGAGTGAGATTGTATGGCAGTCATTGCATGGGGTGTTACCGGTGAGGGAGTTTCAGAAAAATCGGGGTTTAGTGAGGAGTGAGAAGTGTCCGAGGAGTGGATGTGGTGGAAGTG
The DNA here is from genome assembly GCF_032444005.1 of Ranitomeya imitator. Taxonomy (NCBI): domain Eukaryota; kingdom Metazoa; phylum Chordata; class Amphibia; order Anura; family Dendrobatidae; genus Ranitomeya; species Ranitomeya imitator. The sequence continues at coordinate 32,810 of NW_027194459.1, forward strand.
AGAGCGTGGTGCATTTGTTTTGGAATTGTCAGTACGCTAGAAGTGTGATTGCAGGGTTGGGTCGTTTGTGTAAGGAGCTGTGTGAGGTGAATCTGTTGTCTTTTGAGCTTTTTATGTTTGGATTGGGTATGTGTGGGGAAAAGGAGAGAGTATTGTGGTTAATGATGGCATGTATAAAAGAGGTTTTGTGGGATGTGAGGAATATATATGTGTTTAAAAGGAAGGATATTGAAGTTAAAAATTGCATTAAAATTATTCTGGGAAAATTGTATTTTTGTTTTGTGTGTGATCAGAGGAGGAGAGGGGAGGTGGATGCAGAGGGAGTTTGGAAAACCAAAAAGTGGAAACATTTTGTTTAATGTATCTTGAGTTTTTTTGTGTTGTTAACAAATATTTTTATGTTGTGTTTTCCAGTGATGATGGGAATGGCGGTTACATTGTGTATGTGGCTTGCTGTTTTGGGAGATGAGTTCCATAAAGTTGTGGAGTCTTGACTGTGGAACTTCCCATCTGAGGGAAAAAAAAAAAAAAAAAAAAAAAAATCTGTTCTTATCAGTTTAATATCTGATACGTCCCCTATTTGGGGACCATATATTAAATGGATTTTTAGAACAGGGAGCTGGAAATGGAGCTTGCTCTGTCCACTCCACGCATTGACCCGTTATTGCAGTATCTCCGGGAACAGTGCACCCCTTCTCTGATCCGGTTTCCAAAAACAGATTGAATTGAAATCAGCCCAGCAAGTTGTCATTTAACACTTTCTGAGAATTCTTTTCAGGGTCAAAGAAGCACGTTTCAGGTGGCAAATGTAGCAATTTGCTCAGTTTCACTGGACCGTTTGCAACATTTCCTGTGCCTTGCTTTCACCTGTGCATGTTCAGCATTGGATTGCATCCAATATGCAATCAATCAATCAAGCAATCAAGCAATCTTTGCTGGTTGCAACAGGTGTGTTAAGATGTAGGCCCGAATGAGGCCTTTGTAACAGTGTTGCTAATATATTGTGCCATCTACAAAATTAGGCCCCTGCCTGCCTGCCTGCCTGCCTGCCTGCCTGCTGTCTGTCAGCATGAAGTGTTTAAATTGAAGTATCCTACGAGTAGTTCGGCCATACATACTACATTTGTGACCGCATGCACAAATTCCTTTGTAAAACATTGGCTCCCTCTTGTGGACCACTGACTTTTAATTATGTGGTGTATGATATGTATTTCAATAAAGAAGGAAAAATGGTGTCTGTGATGATCTTGAATGTGCTAGTCTTGTCTATTTTGTCTTGTACTGTGTGAGTAGTATTCTAATGCTTTTGACCAACTGGGTGCGCTGCTGCTGCTGCCTGCCTGCCTGCCTGCAGTAGATAGAATCTATGCACGGAACCTTCACCTGCTGCTGCTGTCACAATGGGGCCTTCAGCCATTGACTCCGGAACTCTCACGTGTCACAATGGGCTCTGGACTTATCTAAGGCAGAGAAAAATGGCGCCGTCTTCAGTCTGCTGCTGGAACAGCAGCAGACCACATGGCAGGGGGATTGTCTTTTTTTTTTTTAAAGGGGCAATTTGCAGACTTGCACTAATAGTTGCACTCTGGAGCGCCAAAGGGATGGAGGGTGTGTTCAGATGGGCGGAGTTATGCAGATCAGGCGGAGTTATGCAGATTAGGCGGAGTTAGGCAGATTTTTTAAAAACGCGTTGGGCCCAACTTGAACACACCCCCACACACCCCCACACACCCCCCACACGCCCCCACACACACCAGAACTGCCATTTGAGAAGGCATCCAGAGTTTAGAAAAAAAATGTCTTCCCCTGGGCAATCATCTTTTGGGCTCTCTCCACAGTGAGTCCTGGTTGTGGGCCATGGGGCGTCTGGAGTGGCAAACCATTTCAGGCTATCGCTTCTCGGCCTTTTGGCTAAGATCAAGTGTAGTATCTGTTCTTATCAGTTTAATATCTGATACGTCCCCTATTTGGGGACCATATATTAAATGGATTTTTAGAACAGGGAGCTGGAAATGGAGCTTGCTCTGTCCACTCCACGCATTGACCCGTTATTGCAGTATCTCCGGGAACAGTGCACCCCTTCTCTGATCCGGTTTCCAAAAACAGATTGAATTGAAATCAGCCCAGCAAGTTGTCATTTAACACTTTCTGAGAATTCTTTTCAGGGTCAAAGAAGCACGTTTCAGGTGGCAAATGTAGCAATTTGCTCAGTTTCACTGGACCGTTTGCAACATTTCCTGTGCCTTGCTTTCACCTGTGCATGTTCAGCATTGGATTGCATCCAATATGCAATCAATCAATCAAGCAATCAAGCAATCTTTGCTGGTTGCAACAGGTGTGTTAAGATGTAGGCCCGAATGAGGCCTTTGTAACAGTGTTGCTAATATATTGTGCCATCTACAAAATTAGGCCCCTGCCTGCCTGCCTGCCTGCCTGCCTGCCTGCTGTCTGTCAGCATGAAGTGTTTAAATTGAAGTATCCTACGAGTAGTTCGGCCATACATACTACATTTGTGACCGCATGCACAAATTCCTTTGTAAAACATTGGCTCCCTCTTGTGGACCACTGACTTTTAATTATGTGGTGTATGATATGTATTTCAATAAAGAAGGAAAAATGGTGTCTGTGATGATCTTGAATGTGCTAGTCTTGTCTATTTTGTCTTGTACTGTGTGAGTAGTATTCTAATGCTTTTGACCAACTGGGTGCGCTGCTGCTGCTGCCTGCCTGCCTGCCTGCAGTAGATAGAATCTATGCACGGAACCTTCACCTGCTGCTGCTGTCACAATGGGGCCTTCAGCCATTGACTCCGGAACTCTCACGTGTCACAATGGGCTCTGGACTTATCTAAGGCAGAGAAAAATGGCGCCGTCTTCAGTCTGCTGCTGGAACAGCAGCAGACCACATGGCAGGGGGATTGTCTTTTTTTTTTTTAAAGGGGCAATTTGCAGACTTGCACTAATAGTTGCACTCTGGAGCGCCAAAGGGATGGAGGGTGTGTTCAGATGGGCGGAGTTATGCAGATCAGGCGGAGTTATGCAGATTAGGCGGAGTTAGGCAGATTTTTTAAAAACGCGTTGGGCCCAACTTGAACACACCCCCACACACCCCCACACACCCCCCACACGCCCCCACACACACCAGAACTGCCATTTGAGAAGGCATCCAGAGTTTAGAAAAAAAATGTCTTCCCCTGGGCAATCATCTTTTGGGCTCTCTCCACAGTGAGTCCTGGTTGTGGGCCATGGGGCGTCTGGAGTGGCAAACCATTTCAGGCTATCGCTTCTCGGCCTTTTGGCTAAGATCAAGTGTAGTATCTGTTCTTATCAGTTTAATATCTGATACGTCCCCTATTTGGGGACCATATATTAAATGGATTTTTAGAACAGGGAGCTGGAAATGGAGCTTGCTCTGTCCACTCCACGCATTGACCCGTTATTGCAGTATCTCCGGGAACAGTGCACCCCTTCTCTGATCCGGTTTCCAAAAACAGATTGAATTGAAATCAGCCCAGCAAGTTGTCATTTAACACTTTCTGAGAATTCTTTTCAGGGTCAAAGAAGCACGTTTCAGGTGGCAAATGTAGCAATTTGCTCAGTTTCACTGGACCGTTTGCAACATTTCCTGTGCCTTGCTTTCACCTGTGCATGTTCAGCATTGGATTGCATCCAATATGCAATCAATCAATCAAGCAATCAAGCAATCTTTGCTGGTTGCAACAGGTGTGTTAAGATGTAGGCCCGAATGAGGCCTTTGTAACAGTGTTGCTAATATATTGTGCCATCTACAAAATTAGGCCCCTGCCTGCCTGCCTGCCTGCCTGCCTGCCTGCTGTCTGTCAGCATGAAGTGTTTAAATTGAAGTATCCTACGAGTAGTTCGGCCATACATACTACATTTGTGACCGCATGCACAAATTCCTTTGTAAAACATTGGCTCCCTCTTGTGGACCACTGACTTTTAATTATGTGGTGTATGATATGTATTTCAATAAAGAAGGAAAAATGGTGTCTGTGATGATCTTGAATGTGCTAGTCTTGTCTATTTTGTCTTGTACTGTGTGAGTAGTATTCTAATGCTTTTGACCAACTGGGTGCGCTGCTGCTGCTGCCTGCCTGCCTGCCTGCAGTAGATAGAATCTATGCACGGAACCTTCACCTGCTGCTGCTGTCACAATGGGGCCTTCAGCCATTGACTCCGGAACTCTCACGTGTCACAATGGGCTCTGGACTTATCTAAGGCAGAGAAAAATGGCGCCGTCTTCAGTCTGCTGCTGGAACAGCAGCAGACCACATGGCAGGGGGATTGTCTTTTTTTTTTTTAAAGGGGCAATTTGCAGACTTGCACTAATAGTTGCACTCTGGAGCGCCAAAGGGATGGAGGGTGTGTTCAGATGGGCGGAGTTATGCAGATCAGGCGGAGTTATGCAGATTAGGCGGAGTTAGGCAGATTTTTTAAAAACGCGTTGGGCCCAACTTGAACACACCCCCACACACCCCCCACACGCCCCCACACACACCAGAACTGCCATTTGAGAAGGCATCCAGAGTTTAGAAAAAAAATGTCTTCCCCTGGGCAATCATCTTTTGGGCTCTCTCCACAGTGAGTCCTGGTTGTGGGCCATGGGGCGTCTGGAGTGGCAAACCATTTCAGGCTATCGCTTCTCGGCCTTTTGGCTAAGATCAGGGTTTATTGCCCTGGTCTTGGCTGAGAGGTGCTTGGGGTACCCGGCTCCTTGGCCTGGGGGGATCGTCTCACCTCTGGTGGGACTTCACCCCCCTGCTGCTATTGGGGAGTCGGCTTAGTCCCCTTGCATCCGGTTGTGATCCCCCGGCTATAGGCCGTGTCCGAGTGACGTCCCTCGTGGGAAGTTTTCTTCTTTCTGCTGTGGTAGAATATACCGACAGTCCATCGCTATGAATTTTGTCAAGAACACCATCCGGTTGACCGTGGACCCGAGCAATGGAGCCAAGAACAACGTGGTATTCATCATCCGGGATCTCATCGAGGAAAAGGCTGGAGCAAAGCGTACGGAGATCTTCAGTTGCAACGAATTTCCTCGTCAAGGTAATTACGACGTGACTTTTGTGGACCAAAACGTTTGCCTGAATGTGTTTGAGTGGCTACGGGCTAATGCTGAGGATCCTCTTCTGGAAGGAGTTGGCTGGATACCACTGTTTGGGTTACAAGAAAAAGAGGTAACTGTGACTGTGTATAACCCCTTCACGGACCCGGCTTTGTTGCAGAGCTTCCTCTCGCAATATTGTGAGTATGTAAAGTTAGGAGAACGGCAGGTGAATATCTTGGGCATCTTCAACTGTAAATATACGTTTCGTGTTAAATTGAAGAGGGACCCTGATAGTGTGGGTGGTTTCAGGCACCCTCCTGCAAATTTCTCTGTGGCAGGTCACAGAGGCTTTTTGACGTACCCAGGACAGCCTCGTTTCTGTAGAAAATGTTTTTGTTTCGGACATGTACAGACAGAGTGTACTAAAGGACAGTGTTGCCGAAATTGCAGGAAAGAGGGGCATGCTGCTAACCAATGTCCTTCGCCTAAAACCTGTGATGTCTGTGGGAGTAGTACACATATGTATAAAGACTGTCCCAATAGTGCACCTAGGCGGTCCGACAAAGAGCAAATGGAGGAAGAGTTGGCCAGGAGGGAAAGGGCAAGAATTGTAAAAGAAGTTGCAAGGATTGAGAGGGAGGAGGAAGAGAGAAGGAGGCGGAGTGCGAGTAGAGCCATGCCCCCTCCAGATTCAGAGAGTGTGAGTCTGAGGCCATGTTCTAGGGCAGAGAAAGAGGAGAAAAAGGAGGAAAAGAAGAAGAAAAAGAAGGAAAAAGAGTGGAGGAGGGAAGAGAAGGAGTTTTGGAGGGCAGCTGCAGAGGTGGAGGCGCATCTTCCTGAAATGGAAGTGCAGGGGCAGTTGCCTGAAATAATGACTTTTAGTGAGGCAATGGACGCCGCGGAGAGCGATGCGCAAATTTCGGAGGTGGATAGCCCTGAGCATTTGTCTAATCCCGAACATATTGAGGAGTTTGAGTCAGATGACGATAGAGCTGCAAAAAAGAGTCGGCGGGAGGATGATGGAGATGATGAGGAGGTGGAGAGTAGTACTCCTCAGAGAAAGATTGGCCCTGCAAGAAGGAGGACGGAGGGTGGTGAGATCAGTGGGTCAGACACTTGTTGTTCAATTCAGATGGTGGAGGAGGATAGTGGTGATGTTTGATAGTGTTGCCATATACTGCACTAAATGTGTTGTTTTTTTCTCTTGTGAGCTTTGGCTTAGGCCAAAGGCTTTTATTTTCTGTGTAGTTAGTTGAAGTGTGGATTTTGTAAATATGGGGTTTACCATAATTTCACAAAATGTTAGAGTCTTTAAAAGTAAAGTTAGGAGAGCTGCAATTTTTGAGTTTTTAGCTATGCAAAATGCATCTATTTTTTGTTTACAAGAGTGTGGGGTAGTGGATGGTGTGAAAGGGGATGAATGGTCTTATGGTGCGTCTGTGTGGTCAGGGAGTGCATGTAATAAGAATGATGGGGTGGGAATATTGGTTAAAGGGAGAGAGGTGGTTTTGAATGATTATCTGGTGATTGAGGTAGGGAGGTGTATTTTGGCTAATTTTGAGTATAGGAATGTAAAGTTTTGTGTTATTAATATTTATGCGCCGGTTGATAAGAATGAGCGTAAAGCTTTATTTGAAAAAGTTAAGCTTTTTGTTCCAGGGAGGATGCCTGTAGTGGTTGTGGGGGATATGAATTGTGATGTGGGGAAAGTGAATGTGGATGTGTCAGGGAAGGCTTTGTTGGAGTTAGTGAGTGATTTTGATCTGGGTGATATGCAGCGTGTGTGTAGTGTGAGTCCTGTGTTGAATACTTTTTTTTCTGAGAGTGGAAGGGTGCAATCTAGGTTGGATTATTGCTTTATTTCAAAAAATATAACTGCTGTTGATTATAAGCAAGAAAATGTTTTGTTTTCTGATCATGTGTGTATGAAGTGTGAGGTGGATATAAAGGTTGGTGGAGTGTTTGGGAAAGGGTTGTGGAAGTTAAATGTGAAGTTGTTAGAGAGTGAAGATGTGAGAAAGGAGTATGCAAGACGGTATGAAGGGTGGTGTAAGCGTAAAAATGGTTTTGGGAATGTTTGTGTTTGGTGGGATTGGGTGAAGAGACAAACAAAAATATTCTTTAAAAGTTTAGGGTATAAGTGTGCAGCTATTAAAAGAGAGAATTTTGTTAAATTGAATGCACGTTTGAGTGTATTGTATAAGTTGAGGGAAGGAGGAATGGAAGTGGAAGAAGAGATATTACAGGTGAAAAAGGAAATTAATGACTTTTTGTTAGAGAAAGGGAGGAGTATAGTTTTTAGAGCAAAAATTGACAAAATGGAACATGATGAGAAATGTTCACGTTTTTTCTTTAAAAAGGTGTTTGGGAAGAAACAGAGTATGAGTGTGCTGAATGGGGAGGATGGAAGAGAAGTGAGTGGTGAGGATATGTGTGAAGAGGTGGCTAAGTTCTATGAGGAGTTGTATGCAGTGAAGTGGAGGGATGAGGGTTTGGAGAGTGATGTGTTAAATATGTTAGAAAGTAAGTTGTCTGAGACGGAAAGGGAGAGTGTGATGTGTGAGGTGACTAGTGATGAGGTGTGGAAGGTGATGAATAGTATGGCGCTAAATAAGACGCCAGGGGAGGATGGTCTCCCAGTAGAGTTTTATCGAGTGATGTGGGATGTGATTGGTAATGACTTTGTGGAGGTGTGTAAGTATATGTGGTTAAATATGGAGGTGGCTGAGAGTATGCGTGCGGGAATGGTTGTGTTGATACCTAAAAAGGGGGATTTGAAGAGTTTGAGGAATTGGAGGCCGATAACGTTATTAAACTGTGATTATAAAATCTATGCAAAATTAATGGCGAATAGGATGCGTGATGTGATAGAGAGTGTGATTGGGGATGAACAGTGTTGTGCGGTACCTGGGAGGCGTATACATGATTGTGTGTGTATGCTAAGAGATTGTCTATGGGACTGTATGGGGCGAAAGAAGAGTGCGTTTTTGTTGAGTTTAGATTTTGAGAAGGCGTATGATAGATTATCGCATGGGTTTTTGTTTAGTGTGTTGCTAAGAATGGGTTTTCCAGCTGATTTTGTTGGGAGAGTGAGGAGTTTATATAAGGATATTTACAGTTGTGTTTTGATGAATGGTTATGTGGGAAGGAGAGTGAATGTCTTTTCAGGGGTTCGTCAAGGGTGTCCTTTGTCACCTGTGGCCTTTATTTGTGCAATTGAGCCTTTGTTGTGTATGCTGAGGAAAGATAAGGTGGTTAGGGGCGTGCAAGTGCCAGGAGGAGGGGGTAGAGAGTGGAAAGTTAGTGGTTATATGGATGATGTGTGTGTATTGTGCGATTCAGAATGTTCGGTGAGGCGGGTGAAGTTATTAGTGTCCTTTTTTTGTGGTGCGTCTGCATTTAAGGTTAATTGGGAAAAGAGTGAGTGTAAGGTATTTGGAAATGGTGTTTTAAGTAGGGATGTTGGAGTGAATGTGGTTAATGGGCCTATTAAAATATTGGGTGTGAAGTTTTCAGAGAAGTTGGATGGGAAGGAAAGTTGGAATGATGCGAAAGAGAAGGTTGAGCGGAAGCTGTGTTTTTGGAGGTTGAGAAACCTTACGTTTTTTGGAAAGATCTTAGTTATAAAGAGTGTGGTGTTGCCGATTTTTTTGTATGTAGCAGTAGTGTTTCCACCAGGGTATATGTGTGTGAGGAGTTTGAATAGGATTCTGTTTGTGTTTTTATGGAATTCAAAGATGGAGAGGGCTAGGAGAGAAATTTTGGTGAAAAGATTGGAGAAAGGTGGGTTGGGTTTTCCAAATTTGGAAGTTTTTTTTGGTGTGAATATTGTTGTGTATGTGCTGAAAGTGATAAGGGCGGATGGGAAATTTTCATCTATGTGTAGGTATTTATTTGGAGCGTATCTGTTTAAGTTAAAATGGAGAGAAAGGGATTTGAGGTGTCCGGTTGCTTTTGAGGTTCCTGTATGGTATGTGTGGGTTTATAAGTTTTTGGTGAAGTATGAGTTGTGTGATGTGGATGTAAGACTAGTGGAAAAGAAGAAGGCTGTGTATAGAATGATTGAGTGTAGAGAGATAGAGTGTGATATCAATATGGTTAGAGGAGCTGATGTACAAAAGGTGTGGAAGAAAGTACGGATGGATGGTATGACAAACAGACAGAGTGAGATTGTGTGGCAGTCATTGCATGGAGTGTTACCAGTAAGAGAGTTTCAGAGAAATAGGGGTTTAGTGAGGAGTGAGAGGTGTCCGAGAGAAGGTTGTGGTGGGTGTGAAAGTGTAATACATGTGTTCTGGAATTGTCAGTATGCTAGAGATGTGATTGGAAGAATGGGTCCTTTGTGCAAAGAACTGTGTGGTGTGAATTTTTTATCCTTTGAGTTGTTCATGTTTGGTTTAGGGTTGTGTGATGGAGTGAAGGAGAGAGTGTTGTGGTTAATGCTTGCATGTATAAAGGAAGTGTTATGGGATGTGAGAAATGTGCATGTGTTCAAGAGGAAGAATATTGAGGTTAGAAATACCGTGAAGGTGATTTTGGGGAAGATATATGTTTGTTTTTTGTGGGATAAGAAAAGGAAGGGGGAGGTGGATGCGGAAGGAATTTGGAAGGTTAAAAAGTGGAGATATTTTGTTAATACTTCTTGATTTGTTCTTTTGTTATGTAAATATGTATTTTGAAAAAAGAAAGATTTTTCCGATGATGATGGGAACGGCTTTTTGTGTTTCAATTTTGACACAGCTGTTTGGGTATGTTTCTTCGGTTTTGGATTTCTAGACCGTGAAATTCCCCATCTGAGGGAGAAAAAAAAAAAAAAAAAAAAAAAAAAAAAAAAAAAAAAATCTGTTCTTATCAGTTTAATATCTGATACGTCCCCTATTTGGGGACCATATATTAAATGGATTTTTAGAACAGGGAGCTGGAAATGGAGCTTGCTCTGTCCACTCCACGCATTGACCCGTTATTGCAGTATCTCCGGGAACAGTGCACCCCTTCTCTGATCCGGTTTCCAAAAACAGATTGAATTGAAATCAGCCCAGCAAGTTGTCATTTAACACTTTCTGAGAATTCTTTTCAGGGTCAAAGAAGCACGTTTCAGGTGGCAAATGTAGCAATTTGCTCAGTTTCACTGGACCGTTTGCAACATTTCCTGTGCCTTGCTTTCACCTGTGCATGTTCAGCATTGGATTGCATCCAATATGCAATCAATCAATCAAGCAATCAAGCAATCTTTGCTGGTTGCAACAGGTGTGTTAAGATGTAGGCCCGAATGAGGCCTTTGTAACAGTGTTGCTAATATATTGTGCCATCTACAAAATTAGGCCCCTGCCTGCCTGCCTGCCTGCCTGCCTGCCTGCCTGCTGTCTGTCAGCATGAAGTGTTTAAATTGAAGTATCCTACGAGTAGTTCGGCCATACATACTACATTTGTGACCGCATGCACAAATTCCTTTGTAAAACATTGGCTCCCTCTTGTGGACCACTGACTTTTAATTATGTGGTGTATGATATGTATTTCAATAAAGAAGGAAAAATGGTGTCTGTGATGATCTTGAATGTGCTAGTCTTGTCTATTTTGTCTTGTACTGTGTGAGTAGTATTCTAATGCTTTTGACCAACTGGGTGCGCTGCTGCTGCTGCCTGCCTGCCTGCCTGCAGTAGATAGAATCTATGCACGGAACCTTCACCTGCTGCTGCTGTCACAATGGGGCCTTCAGCCATTGACTCCGGAACTCTCACGTGTCACAATGGGCTCTGGACTTATCTAAGGCAGAGAAAAATGGCGCCGTCTTCAGTCTGCTGCTGGAACAGCAGCAGACCACATGGCAGGGGGATTGTCTTTTTTTTTTTTAAAGGGGCAATTTGCAGACTTGCACTAATAGTTGCACTCTGGAGCGCCAAAGGGATGGAGGGTGTGTTCAGATGGGCGGAGTTATGCAGATCAGGCGGAGTTATGCAGATTAGGCGGAGTTAGGCAGATTTTTTAAAAACGCGTTGGGCCCAACTTGAACACACCCCCACACACCCCCACACACCCCCCACACGCCCCCACACACACCAGAACTGCCATTTGAGAAGGCATCCAGAGTTTAGAAAAAAAATGTCTTCCCCTGGGCAATCATCTTTTGGGCTCTCTCCACAGTGAGTCCTGGTTGTGGGCCATGGGGCGTCTGGAGTGGCAAACCATTTCAGGCTATCGCTTCTCGGCCTTTTGGCTAAGATCAAGTGTAGTATCTGTTCTTATCAGTTTAATATCTGATACGTCCCCTATTTGGGGACCATATATTAAATGGATTTTTAGAACAGGGAGCTGGAAATGGAGCTTGCTCTGTCCACTCCACGCATTGACCCGTTATTGCAGTATCTCCGGGAACAGTGCACCCCTTCTCTGATCCGGTTTCCAAAAACAGATTGAATTGAAATCAGCCCAGCAAGTTGTCATTTAACACTTTCTGAGAATTCTTTTCAGGGTCAAAGAAGCACGTTTCAGGTGGCAAATGTAGCAATTTGCTCAGTTTCACTGGACCGTTTGCAACATTTCCTGTGCCTTGCTTTCACCTGTGCATGTTCAGCATTGGATTGCATCCAATATGCAATCAATCAATCAAGCAATCAAGCAATCTTTGCTGGTTGCAACAGGTGTGTTAAGATGTAGGCCCGAATGAGGCCTTTGTAACAGTGTTGCTAATATATTGTGCCATCTACAAAATTAGGCCCCTGCCTGCCTGCCTGCCTGCCTGCCTGCCTGCTGTCTGTCAGCATGAAGTGTTTAAATTGAAGTATCCTACGAGTAGTTCGGCCATACATACTACATTTGTGACCGCATGCACAAATTCCTTTGTAAAACATTGGCTCCCTCTTGTGGACCACTGACTTTTAATTATGTGGTGTATGATATGTATTTCAATAAAGAAGGAAAAATGGTGTCTGTGATGATCTTGAATGTGCTAGTCTTGTCTATTTTGTCTTGTACTGTGTGAGTAGTATTCTAATGCTTTTGACCAACTGGGTGCGCTGCTGCTGCTGCCTGCCTGCCTGCCTGCAGTAGATAGAATCTATGCACGGAACCTTCACCTGCTGCTGCTGTCACAATGGGGCCTTCAGCCATTGACTCCGGAACTCTCACGTGTCACAATGGGCTCTGGACTTATCTAAGGCAGAGAAAAATGGCGCCGTCTTCAGTCTGCTGCTGGAACAGCAGCAGACCACATGGCAGGGGGATTGTCTTTTTTTTTTTTAAAGGGGCAATTTGCAGACTTGCACTAATAGTTGCACTCTGGAGCGCCAAAGGGATGGAGGGTGTGTTCAGATGGGCGGAGTTATGCAGATCAGGCGGAGTTATGCAGATTAGGCGGAGTTAGGCAGATTTTTTAAAAACGCGTTGGGCCCAACTTGAACACACCCCCACACACCCCCACACACCCCCCACACGCCCCCACACACACCAGAACTGCCATTTGAGAAGGCATCCAGAGTTTAGAAAAAAAATGTCTTCCCCTGGGCAATCATCTTTTGGGCTCTCTCCACAGTGAGTCCTGGTTGTGGGCCATGGGGCGTCTGGAGTGGCAAACCATTTCAGGCTATCGCTTCTCGGCCTTTTGGCTAAGATCAAGTGTAGTATCTGTTCTTATCAGTTTAATATCTGATACGTCCCCTATTTGGGGACCATATATTAAATGGATTTTTAGAACAGGGAGCTGGAAATGGAGCTTGCTCTGTCCACTCCACGCATTGACCCGTTATTGCAGTATCTCCGGGAACAGTGCACCCCTTCTCTGATCCGGTTTCCAAAAACAGATTGAATTGAAATCAGCCCAGCAAGTTGTCATTTAACACTTTCTGAGAATTCTTTTCAGGGTCAAAGAAGCACGTTTCAGGTGGCAAATGTAGCAATTTGCTCAGTTTCACTGGACCGTTTGCAACATTTCCTGTGCCTTGCTTTCACCTGTGCATGTTCAGCATTGGATTGCATCCAATATGCAATCAATCAATCAAGCAATCAAGCAATCTTTGCTGGTTGCAACAGGTGTGTTAAGATGTAGGCCCGAATGAGGCCTTTGTAACAGTGTTGCTAATATATTGTGCCATCTACAAAATTAGGCCCCTGCCTGCCTGCCTGCCTGCCTGCCTGCCTGCTGTCTGTCAGCATGAAGTGTTTAAATTGAAGTATCCTACGAGTAGTTCGGCCATACATACTACATTTGTGACCGCATGCACAAATTCCTTTGTAAAACATTGGCTCCCTCTTGTGGACCACTGACTTTTAATTATGTGGTGTATGATATGTATTTCAATAAAGAAGGAAAAATGGTGTCTGTGATGATCTTGAATGTGCTAGTCTTGTCTATTTTGTCTTGTACTGTGTGAGTAGTATTCTAATGCTTTTGACCAACTGGGTGCGCTGCTGCTGCTGCCTGCCTGCCTGCCTGCAGTAGATAGAATCTATGCACGGAACCTTCACCTGCTGCTGCTGTCACAATGGGGCCTTCAGCCATTGACTCCGGAACTCTCACGTGTCACAATGGGCTCTGGACTTATCTAAGGCAGAGAAAAATGGCGCCGTCTTCAGTCTGCTGCTGGAACAGCAGCAGACCACATGGCAGGGGGATTGTCTTTTTTTTTTTTAAAGGGGCAATTTGCAGACTTGCACTAATAGTTGCACTCTGGAGCGCCAAAGGGATGGAGGGTGTGTTCAGATGGGCGGAGTTATGCAGATCAGGCGGAGTTATGCAGATTAGGCGGAGTTAGGCAGATTTTTTAAAAACGCGTTGGGCCCAACTTGAACACACCCCCACACACCCCCACACACCCCCCACACGCCCCCACACACACCAGAACTGCCATTTGAGAAGGCATCCAGAGTTTAGAAAAAAAATGTCTTCCCCTGGGCAATCATCTTTTGGGCTCTCTCCACAGTGAGTCCTGGTTGTGGGCCATGGGGCGTCTGGAGTGGCAAACCATTTCAGGCTATCGCTTCTCGGCCTTTTGGCTAAGATCAAGTGTAGTATCTGTTCTTATCAGTTTAATATCTGATACGTCCCCTATTTGGGGACCATATATTAAATGGATTTTTAGAACAGGGAGCTGGAAATGGAGCTTGCTCTGTCCACTCCACGCATTGACCCGTTATTGCAGTATCTCCGGGAACAGTGCACCCCTTCTCTGATCCGGTTTCCAAAAACAGATTGAATTGAAATCAGCCCAGCAAGTTGTCATTTAACACTTTCTGAGAATTCTTTTCAGGGTCAAAGAAGCACGTTTCAGGTGGCAAATGTAGCAATTTGCTCAGTTTCACTGGACCGTTTGCAACATTTCCTGTGCCTTGCTTTCACCTGTGCATGTTCAGCATTGGATTGCATCCAATATGCAATCAATCAATCAAGCAATCAAGCAATCTTTGCTGGTTGCAACAGGTGTGTTAAGATGTAGGCCCGAATGAGGCCTTTGTAACAGTGTTGCTAATATATTGTGCCATCTACAAAATTAGGCCCCTGCCTGCCTGCCTGCCTGCCTGCCTGCCTGCTGTCTGTCAGCATGAAGTGTTTAAATTGAAGTATCCTACGAGTAGTTCGGCCATACATACTACATTTGTGACCGCATGCACAAATTCCTTTGTAAAACATTGGCTCCCTCTTGTGGACCACTGACTTTTAATTATGTGGTGTATGATATGTATTTCAATAAAGAAGGAAAAATGGTGTCTGTGATGATCTTGAATGTGCTAGTCTTGTCTATTTTGTCTTGTACTGTGTGAGTAGTATTCTAATGCTTTTGACCAACTGGGTGCGCTGCTGCTGCTGCCTGCCTGCCTGCCTGCAGTAGATAGAATCTATGCACGGAACCTTCACCTGCTGCTGCTGTCACAATGGGGCCTTCAGCCATTGACTCCGGAACTCTCACGTGTCACAATGGGCTCTGGACTTATCTAAGGCAGAGAAAAATGGCGCCGTCTTCAGTCTGCTGCTGGAACAGCAGCAGACCACATGGCAGGGGGATTGTCTTTTTTTTTTTTAAAGGGGCAATTTGCAGACTTGCACTAATAGTTGCACTCTGGAGCGCCAAAGGGATGGAGGGTGTGTTCAGATGGGCGGAGTTATGCAGATCAGGCGGAGTTATGCAGATTAGGCGGAGTTAGGCAGATTTTTTAAAAACGCGTTGGGCCCAACTTGAACACACCCCCACACACCCCCACACACCCCCCACACGCCCCCACACACACCAGAACTGCCATTTGAGAAGGCATCCAGAGTTTAGAAAAAAAATGTCTTCCCCTGGGCAATCATCTTTTGGGCTCTCTCCACAGTGAGTCCTGGTTGTGGGCCATGGGGCGTCTGGAGTGGCAAACCATTTCAGGCTATCGCTTCTCGGCCTTTTGGCTAAGATCAAGTGCAGTGGCTTAATTGTTGCTGTACTTGGTCTGGTCTAAGGTGTCTGGGGTACCCGGTTCGTCGGCCTTGGGGGATCGTCCTCACTTAACGGTGGGGACTTCACCCCCTTGCTGCTATAGGCGTCCGGCTTAGCCCCCAGACAACGAGGAGTGATCGCGTCTTGTTTTCAGGGCGACCTGAATAATAAGGGCGTTCCTTTTGCTGAGCGTTAAATCGCTTAGTGGGCAGAGTACGTTCTTGGGGTACCCCCTTCTCGGTCTTGGGACGGGTCTTGCCTTTGGTGGGATTCTGCCCCTTGTTACTATAGGGAAGGGGCTTAGTCCCTGAGGGCCGAAAATGCCATTCTCTTTTGGATTTGCGGTGGGGGAGACTCCTCTGCGACAATCCATTAGAATCGAGGTGGATGAATGCCAGCGTCATGAAAAGAACCTGCACTATATTGTGAATGAGGTTCTTTTCGGGTTCTTCCTCCTAGAGAGAAATAAAATCCTGTGTCTGTACGACCAGGAGTTCCGTGGCCGATATACCATCTCGTTTACGGCCAAATCATGCTGTGATAACATCCATGCAGCATTGTTGGTTGCGGACAAGGACAGTAACATTCTGAATGGACTAAGGTTCGACTTTCTGTATGGCGAAGAAGAAGTACCATTGGTGCTCTTCATGTACAGTCCATTTGTCTCCGAGGGCGATATCGAAACCTTTTTGAGGCGTTACTGCAAGTCAGTGCGCTTCTCACATGAGATCCTCAACTCCCAACGCTTCTGGAATGGGAAGAGGAAATATCTTGTGAAATTCCATACGGAACGTGGTAACATTGGGGGCTTATGCCATCCGCCTGCCAATTTCGCAATTGGTAGTGTCAGGGGCTTCCTACGCTACCCAGGAATGCCCTTGCGCTGCCGAAATTGCCAAGAATATGGGCATACTCGAGAAAGTTGCGCAAACGCTCATGTAGTCCTCTGTAATAAATGCGGTAAGAGTGGGCACACCTCCGCCATGTGTGACTCTGATATCGTATGCAATCTCTGTGGGAAGGCCGGTCACGCCTTCAGAAATTGTCCGAGCAAAAGGACAAGAGCTGATGGTCCGTCTAAGTCAGGCCAACTGACTATCAAAAATGTCACCGAAGGGAGTATGGCGATACCTGCCCCTGGACCTGGGTTGGCGCACGCTGACGGGCCCGGACCAGGCCCTTCTGTAGTCCCGCCGGAAAATTTGCCGGTGGATTCTCGGAGGGATGGTCGTAGGGGCTCCTTAAATCCTCCTGGGGATTCCCTAAATATAGAATTGATCGATGTAGTGGCTCTAGATGTCACAGTCGCCCAGAGTCAAAAGGAGATAAGGCCCTCGTTCAGCATGAATGCACCCCCGGCATTGTGCGGAGCCGAGGAGTCCTTTAGTACCCCGATGGAAAAGGAAAATCCCAGTTTCACCCTACCGTTATCGGGAAGCTCGGGTAAAGGCAAGCAGGGTACAAATCCTAAACGATCAGTCAGTGTGGAAAACCGGAGGGGAACCTCTAGGGCGCGAAATAAAAAAGATCCTGATAAGACCTCATCGGGTCGTAAGCCATGTACCAGGAGTCGCAGTAACTCCTTGACCAGATCGAGAGCAGAGGATGACCAGAGGGATGACATCATAGACCAGACCTCCATGACGACAGCAGACCAGACCTCCATGATGACAGCAGGTGTAAATGAACCAGAGGATATGGACTCCACACAGCATCTGAAAAGACAGAGAGATGAGGTGAAACAGCCTAAGGTTCAGAGGAAATTTGGATGTCGAAGTACTGGGGAGGAGCCAAGAGAGGATGTCGCCTTTCTTCCTGCCTCAGATCCAAGTAACATTCAACAAATCCTGACCCCTGGAGAGATGGAGGAGAGGCCGGAAATCGGTTTTTTTCCTACACTAAGCTCTGATTCCTCTTAAATGTCTGCTCCTATAAAGATTGCCTCACTAAATGTGAGGTCCCTAAAGAGCCCTATACGCAGGGCTGCTTTATTCTCTTATTTAGAGACACTTGACTTTGATCTATTTTTCTTACAAGAATGTGGCATACAGTGCAGTCTAAATTACAAGGACATAAAAGAAGATTGGACACTGGGCACTTCTGTGTGGTCTGGTGCCAATGACTGCCGAGCTGCCGGAATTGGACTCCTCTGCCGTGGACATTCTATCATCATTCAGTCCGTGACTGAGATTATGCCGGGTAGAGCTATCTTAGTCCATCTTAATTTCAAAGGACTTCCTTTGCGTATATTGAATGTATATGCCCCTCCTGGAAAGCAAGAGAGAGCTGAATTATTTGATATCTTGCCTTTATTTTGTGTTGGGTCAACCCCCCTGTTGGTTGGAGGAGACTTCAATTGCACGCGGGAGGGGGAATGTCGACAGGGTGGTGATGTGAACCGTAAGGACCGTACCACCTATCTATTAAAAAGTCTGATTGATGATTTTAAGTTGCAAGATTGTTGGAAGGTGCTCATGCCGGCGGACCCGGGGGTTACATGGTCCAATGGTAGAGTTTCTTCTAGGATTGATTTTATATTTGCTTCAATTGGTTTTAAGGCCCATAAATGCTCTCTTTTATCTAATTTATTTTCAGATCATAAGGTTTTATCTGTGGAGCTGGAGCTGGAGGGGGAACAAAAAATCTCAAAGGGATCATGGAGATTAAATACAACTCTCCTAGAAGACCCTGAGATTCAGGAAAGGTTTGTACACGTGTACCAACACTGGCAATCCAAAAGAGACCCCAGAGCCTCTATGCTAGGGTGGTGGGAGAGGATAAAACCTAAAATTAAATTTTTCTTTATTAAGGAAGGAAAAAATAAAGCTAAACAGAAAAAGCAGTGGTTCTATGTTTTAAATATGAGATTACAGGTACTTTTTAAACTAAAAGATGTTGGAGTTGATGTAGATGATGATATTGCAAATTTGAAGTCTGAAATAAAAAGTACCCTGGATGAGAAAGGAAAACAAATAATTTTTAACTCCCATGTACAGCATCTGGAGGAAGGAGAAAAATGTTCCCGTTTCTTCTTCAAAAAGGTAATGGGGAGGAGGGACGCAATTTTAAATCTGGAGGGTGAAACTAATACTGTGAGAATGTTAGATAAAGCTTTTTATTTTTATCAACATCTTTTTAATACCAAAGTGATAGATCCTTCCTTTTTAGATTATGCTATTAATTCCCTTGATTTTAAGTTGGATTTTTTAGACCAAAGTATTTTATCCAGTGATCTCACCAGGGAGGAACTTTTACGGGGCTTCAAAAGCTTCTCCAATGGGAAAGCTCCCGGTGAGGATGGTTTACCAATTGAGTTTTATCTGATTTTTTGGGGGATTTTAAAGGAGGATTTGTTTTTATTGTTCAAAGAAGCTTTTAATACCAAGGAATTACCCCCTTCTTGGAGGAGAGGTTTGGTGTCTCTAATATACAAAAAAGGAGACAGGAGCCAACTTAAAAATTGGCGGCCTATTACACTTTTAAATATTGATTATAAAATTTTAGCCAAACTCATTGCACTCCGTTTAAAACCTTTTATTTCAAAATTAATTCACCCTAACCAAGTGTGTGGAGTCCCCGGTAGAACGATAGCTGAGCCACTTAATATAATTAGAGATACTATATGGTATTTTAAAGAGAGAGGTCAAGGTCTTGCCATTTTATCTTTGGACTTCGAAAAAGCCTTTGACAGGGTATCACACGATTTCCTTTTTATGGTTCTTAAAAAAATGGCGTTTCCAGAGAAAATTTTAACCCGCATCATGCTTTTATACAATTCCTGTTTTAGTCAAATCTCTATAAATGGGTTTTTAACAAAGGGAGTTCCTCTGCTGTCTGGGGTAAAACAGGGGTGTCCTCTGTCTCCACTACTCTTTATCTGTGCGATGGAACCACTGCTAACTTTATTAAGAAAAGATAAAGTAATTAAAGGGGTACCTATTCCTGGAGGAAGGGGTATGCAGGTTAAAGTCCTAAGTTACATGGATGATGTCACCATATTATGCCCAGATTCCACATCCCTCAGAAGGGTATTGAGAAATACTCAATTCTTCTGTGAAGCCTCTGGTTTTAAACTAAATGTAGACAAAAGTGATTGTTTTAATGTGGGTAGATGGGACTCTTCTTTGACCCCTGGGATAGTGATTCAAACGAATCAGATAAAAATTTTAGGTATTGTTTTTAACCATGCCAATGAAGGTACCCCTAATTGGGACTCTGCTATAGACAAATTAGAAAAAAAGATCTCTCTCTGGAAATTAAGGAACCTCAGTATGGAAGGGAAAATTTTAATTATCAAGGCTGTTTTAATTCCCATTATGTTGTATGTTGCAATGGTTTTTCCCCCTTCCAATCTACAGATTAAAAAAGTAACTAGAATTGTTTTTATGTTTTTATGGGGTTCCAAAATGGAAAAATTAAAAAGAGTTTTGATGTATAAAGACAAAATTAATGGGGGTAAAGATGTTCCCAATTTTTTTACTTTCTTTTATATAAAATATTTCTGTTTCTGTTTTAAAGTTTTTAAATCTGATGGCATTTTTAGTTATTTTTTAAAATATGCAGCAGGAATGATTTTTAAAAGATGGTTCCGTTTACCTTTGGATTCTCCTGTGCTCCTATGTCCTCCTAAACAGTATGTGATACTTGAGAAAACGGTCAGGCAGTTAGGTCTCCAGGAGTTGGAACCTGACATATTGGGAGATCAGAGGAAAGTATCAATGGCTTGTAGGCATTCGGAGGATACAATTCCTGTCTCCAATTTTTCACAGGCAAGGTCCAAGACGGTGTGGCGAAATGTGTACGGGAAATTCCTAGCAAATGTGCACAAGGACCTTGCCTGGGCAATTGTCCACCAGTGCCTCCCTACTCGTGAGTTCCAACATAGGCGAGGGCTGGTGGCAAGGGCCAAATGTCCAAGAGTAACATGCTGCGAGAACGAGTCTGTACTGCATCTCATGTGGAACTGTCCATTTGCACAGGAGGTATGGAGAAAGGTAGGGCCACTATTAAAATGGGCATGTGGCCTGAGAGATTTTAACCATATTTATGTCTTGTACGGTCTTTTTAAGTGCCCAAATCTTAAACAATTCAGAGTGGCCTGGATAATTATTAATTGTTTTAAAAATGCCATGTGGAAAGTCAGAAATATTTTACTTTTTAAACGTGATTTTATTGATTCAGCTAATTGTATAAAAATTGCTCTAAGTGAAATGTATATCTATTATCTTAGAGATAAAAAACTGTATGGTGCAAAAGAAGCTGCTTCAATGTGGTGTATACAATTATGGAACACAATTGTTTGATTGTTTTTATATTTGTGTTTTTATATTTGTGTTTTGTTTTGTTTTTTTGCTGTATTTTAGGTGTATTATCCATTATAATGTTTCAAATGTTCCTTTTTATTTTTGTAATGTGTTATTTTTCTGAACAATAAAATTATGTTGAAACCTTATCTGTTCTTATCAGTTTAATATCTGATACGTCCCCTATTTGGGGACCATATATTAAATGGATTTTTAGAACAGGGAGCTGGAAATGGAGCTTGCTCTGTCCACTCCACGCATTGACCCGTTATTGCAGTATCTCCGGGAACAGTGCACCCCTTCTCTGATCCGGTTTCCAAAAACAGATTGAATTGAAATCAGCCCAGCAAGTTGTCATTTAACACTTTCTGAGAATTCTTTTCAGGGTCAAAGAAGCACGTTTCAGGTGGCAAATGTAGCAATTTGCTCAGTTTCACTGGACCGTTTGCAACATTTCCTGTGCCTTGCTTTCACCTGTGCATGTTCAGCATTGGATTGCATCCAATATGCAATCAATCAATCAAGCAATCAAGCAATCTTTGCTGGTTGCAACAGGTGTGTTAAGATGTAGGCCCGAATGAGGCCTTTGTAACAGTGTTGCTAATATATTGTGCCATCTACAAAATTAGGCCCCTGCCTGCCTGCCTGCCTGCCTGCCTGCTGTCTGTCAGCATGAAGTGTTTAAATTGAAGTATCCTACGAGTAGTTCGGCCATACATACTACATTTGTGACCGCATGCACAAATTCCTTTGTAAAACATTGGCTCCCTCTTGTGGACCACTGACTTTTAATTATGTGGTGTATGATATGTATTTCAATAAAGAAGGAAAAATGGTGTCTGTGATGATCTTGAATGTGCTAGTCTTGTCTATTTTGTCTTGTACTGTGTGAGTAGTATTCTAATGCTTTTGACCAACTGGGTGCGCTGCTGCTGCTGCCTGCCTGCCTGCCTGCAGTAGATAGAATCTATGCACGGAACCTTCACCTGCTGCTGCTGTCACAATGGGGCCTTCAGCCATTGACTCCGGAACTCTCACGTGTCACAATGGGCTCTGGACTTATCTAAGGCAGAGAAAAATGGCGCCGTCTTCAGTCTGCTGCTGGAACAGCAGCAGACCACATGGCAGGGGGATTGTCTTTTTTTTTTTTAAAGGGGCAATTTGCAGACTTGCACTAATAGTTGCACTCTGGAGCGCCAAAGGGATGGAGGGTGTGTTCAGATGGGCGGAGTTATGCAGATCAGGCGGAGTTATGCAGATTAGGCGGAGTTAGGCAGATTTTTTAAAAACGCGTTGGGCCCAACTTGAACACACCCCCACACACCCCCACACACCCCCCACACGCCCCCACACACACCAGAACTGCCATTTGAGAAGGCATCCAGAGTTTAGAAAAAAAATGTCTTCCCCTGGGCAATCATCTTTTGGGCTCTCTCCACAGTGAGTCCTGGTTGTGGGCCATGGGGCGTCTGGAGTGGCAAACCATTTCAGGCTATCGCTTCTCGGCCTTTTGGCTAAGATCAAGTGTAGTATCTGTTCTTATCAGTTTAATATCTGATACGTCCCCTATTTGGGGACCATATATTAAATGGATTTTTAGAACAGGGAGCTGGAAATGGAGCTTGCTCTGTCCACTCCACGCATTGACCCGTTATTGCAGTATCTCCGGGAACAGTGCACCCCTTCTCTGATCCGGTTTCCAAAAACAGATTGAATTGAAATCAGCCCAGCAAGTTGTCATTTAACACTTTCTGAGAATTCTTTTCAGGGTCAAAGAAGCACGTTTCAGGTGGCAAATGTAGCAATTTGCTCAGTTTCACTGGACCGTTTGCAACATTTCCTGTGCCTTGCTTTCACCTGTGCATGTTCAGCATTGGATTGCATCCAATATGCAATCAATCAATCAAGCAATCAAGCAATCTTTGCTGGTTGCAACAGGTGTGTTAAGATGTAGGCCCGAATGAGGCCTTTGTAACAGTGTTGCTAATATATTGTGCCATCTACAAAATTAGGCCCCTGCCTGCCTGCCTGCCTGCCTGCCTGCCTGCTGTCTGTCAGCATGAAGTGTTTAAATTGAAGTATCCTACGAGTAGTTCGGCCATACATACTACATTTGTGACCGCATGCACAAATTCCTTTGTAAAACATTGGCTCCCTCTTGTGGACCACTGACTTTTAATTATGTGGTGTATGATATGTATTTCAATAAAGAAGGAAAAATGGTGTCTGTGATGATCTTGAATGTGCTAGTCTTGTCTATTTTGTCTTGTACTGTGTGAGTAGTATTCTAATGCTTTTGACCAACTGGGTGCGCTGCTGCTGCTGCCTGCCTGCCTGCCTGCAGTAGATAGAATCTATGCACGGAACCTTCACCTGCTGCTGCTGTCACAATGGGGCCTTCAGCCATTGACTCCGGAACTCTCACGTGTCACAATGGGCTCTGGACTTATCTAAGGCAGAGAAAAATGGCGCCGTCTTCAGTCTGCTGCTGGAACAGCAGCAGACCACATGGCAGGGGGATTGTCTTTTTTTTTTTTAAAGGGGCAATTTGCAGACTTGCACTAATAGTTGCACTCTGGAGCGCCAAAGGGATGGAGGGTGTGTTCAGATGGGCGGAGTTATGCAGATCAGGCGGAGTTATGCAGATTAGGCGGAGTTAGGCAGATTTTTTAAAAACGCGTTGGGCCCAACTTGAACACACCCCCACACACCCCCACACACCCCCCACACGCCCCCACACACACCAGAACTGCCATTTGAGAAGGCATCCAGAGTTTAGAAAAAAAATGTCTTCCCCTGGGCAATCATCTTTTGGGCTCTCTCCACAGTGAGTCCTGGTTGTGGGCCATGGGGCGTCTGGAGTGGCAAACCATTTCAGGCTATCGCTTCTCGGCCTTTTGGCTAAGATCAAGTGTAGTATCTGTTCTTATCAGTTTAATATCTGATACGTCCCCTATTTGGGGACCATATATTAAATGGATTTTTAGAACAGGGAGCTGGAAATGGAGCTTGCTCTGTCCACTCCACGCATTGACCCGTTATTGCAGTATCTCCGGGAACAGTGCACCCCTTCTCTGATCCGGTTTCCAAAAACAGATTGAATTGAAATCAGCCCAGCAAGTTGTCATTTAACACTTTCTGAGAATTCTTTTCAGGGTCAAAGAAGCACGTTTCAGGTGGCAAATGTAGCAATTTGCTCAGTTTCACTGGACCGTTTGCAACATTTCCTGTGCCTTGCTTTCACCTGTGCATGTTCAGCATTGGATTGCATCCAATATGCAATCAATCAATCAAGCAATCAAGCAATCTTTGCTGGTTGCAACAGGTGTGTTAAGATGTAGGCCCGAATGAGGCCTTTGTAACAGTGTTGCTAATATATTGTGCCATCTACAAAATTAGGCCCCTGCCTGCCTGCCTGCCTGCCTGCCTGCCTGCTGTCTGTCAGCATGAAGTGTTTAAATTGAAGTATCCTACGAGTAGTTCGGCCATACATACTACATTTGTGACCGCATGCACAAATTCCTTTGTAAAACATTGGCTCCCTCTTGTGGACCACTGACTTTTAATTATGTGGTGTATGATATGTATTTCAATAAAGAAGGAAAAATGGTGTCTGTGATGATCTTGAATGTGCTAGTCTTGTCTATTTTGTCTTGTACTGTGTGAGTAGTATTCTAATGCTTTTGACCAACTGGGTGCGCTGCTGCTGCTGCCTGCCTGCCTGCCTGCAGTAGATAGAATCTATGCACGGAACCTTCACCTGCTGCTGCTGTCACAATGGGGCCTTCAGCCATTGACTCCGGAACTCTCACGTGTCACAATGGGCTCTGGACTTATCTAAGGCAGAGAAAAATGGCGCCGTCTTCAGTCTGCTGCTGGAACAGCAGCAGACCACATGGCAGGGGGATTGTCTTTTTTTTTTTTAAAGGGGCAATTTGCAGACTTGCACTAATAGTTGCACTCTGGAGCGCCAAAGGGATGGAGGGTGTGTTCAGATGGGCGGAGTTATGCAGATCAGGCGGAGTTATGCAGATTAGGCGGAGTTAGGCAGATTTTTTAAAAACGCGTTGGGCCCAACTTGAACACACCCCCACACACCCCCACACACCCCCCACACGCCCCCACACACACCAGAACTGCCATTTGAGAAGGCATCCAGAGTTTAGAAAAAAAATGTCTTCCCCTGGGCAATCATCTTTTGGGCTCTCTCCACAGTGAGTCCTGGTTGTGGGCCATGGGGCGTCTGGAGTGGCAAACCATTTCAGGCTATCGCTTCTCGGCCTTTTGGCTAAGATCAAGTGTAGTATCTGTTCTTATCAGTTTAATATCTGATACGTCCCCTATTTGGGGACCATATATTAAATGGATTTTTAGAACAGGGAGCTGGAAATGGAGCTTGCTCTGTCCACTCCACGCATTGACCCGTTATTGCAGTATCTCCGGGAACAGTGCACCCCTTCTCTGATCCGGTTTCCAAAAACAGATTGAATTGAAATCAGCCCAGCAAGTTGTCATTTAACACTTTCTGAGAATTCTTTTCAGGGTCAAAGAAGCACGTTTCAGGTGGCAAATGTAGCAATTTGCTCAGTTTCACTGGACCGTTTGCAACATTTCCTGTGCCTTGCTTTCACCTGTGCATGTTCAGCATTGGATTGCATCCAATATGCAATCAATCAATCAAGCAATCAAGCAATCTTTGCTGGTTGCAACAGGTGTGTTAAGATGTAGGCCCGAATGAGGCCTTTGTAACAGTGTTGCTAATATATTGTGCCATCTACAAAATTAGGCCCCTGCCTGCCTGCCTGCCTGCCTGCCTGCCTGCTGTCTGTCAGCATGAAGTGTTTAAATTGAAGTATCCTACGAGTAGTTCGGCCATACATACTACATTTGTGACCGCATGCACAAATTCCTTTGTAAAACATTGGCTCCCTCTTGTGGACCACTGACTTTTAATTATGTGGTGTATGATATGTATTTCAATAAAGAAGGAAAAATGGTGTCTGTGATGATCTTGAATGTGCTAGTCTTGTCTATTTTGTCTTGTACTGTGTGAGTAGTATTCTAATGCTTTTGACCAACTGGGTGCGCTGCTGCTGCTGCCTGCCTGCCTGCCTGCAGTAGATAGAATCTATGCACGGAACCTTCACCTGCTGCTGCTGTCACAATGGGGCCTTCAGCCATTGACTCCGGAACTCTCACGTGTCACAATGGGCTCTGGACTTATCTAAGGCAGAGAAAAATGGCGCCGTCTTCAGTCTGCTGCTGGAACAGCAGCAGACCACATGGCAGGGGGATTGTCTTTTTTTTTTTTAAAGGGGCAATTTGCAGACTTGCACTAATAGTTGCACTCTGGAGCGCCAAAGGGATGGAGGGTGTGTTCAGATGGGCGGAGTTATGCAGATCAGGCGGAGTTATGCAGATTAGGCGGAGTTAGGCAGATTTTTTAAAAACGCGTTGGGCCCAACTTGAACACACCCCCACACACCCCCACACACCCCCCACACGCCCCCACACACACCAGAACTGCCATTTGAGAAGGCATCCAGAGTTTAGAAAAAAAATGTCTTCCCCTGGGCAATCATCTTTTGGGCTCTCTCCACAGTGAGTCCTGGTTGTGGGCCATGGGGCGTCTGGAGTGGCAAACCATTTCAGGCTATCGCTTCTCGGCCTTTTGGCTAAGATCAGGGTTTATTGCCCTGGTCTTGGCTGAGAGGTGCTTGGGGTACCCGGCTCCTTGGCCTGGGGGGATCGTCTCACCTCTGGTGGGACTTCACCCCCCTGCTGCTATTGGGGAGTCGGCTTAGTCCTCTTGCATCCGGTTGCGATCCCCCGGCTATAGGCCGTTTCCCTGTGACTTCCCTTGTGGGAGTACTTCTTCTATTTCCTGTGGTAGGATATACCGACAGTTCTGCATCATGAATTTCGTGAAGAACACCATCCGGTTGACCGTGGACCCGAGCAATGGAACCAAGAACAACGTCGTTTTCATGATCCGGGATCTTATTGAGGAAAAGGCTGGAGCAAAGCGTGAGGAGATCTTCAGCTGTAACGAGTTTCCTCGACAAGGTAACTACGATGTGACTTTTGTGGACCAAAATGTTTGCCTGAATGTGTTCGAGTGGCTTCGAGGCAATGCTGAGGATCCTCTTCTGGAAGGAGTTGGCTGGATACCGTTGTTTGGTCTGCAGGAAAAAGAGGTGACTGTAACTGTGTATAACCCCTTCACAGATCCTGCTTTGTTGCAGAGTTTTCTCTCACAGTATTGTGACTATGTGAAAGTAGGAGAACGGCAGGTGAACATTTTAGGAATCTTTAACTGTAAATATGTTTATCGTGTGAAATTGAAGAGGGACCCTGACTGTGTGGGTGGTTTCAGGCACCCCCCTGCAAATTTCTCTGTGGCAGGTCACAGAGGTTTTTTGACCTACCCAGGACAGCCTCGTTTTTGTAGGAGATGCTTTTGTTTTGGACATGTACAGGCAGAGTGTACTAAAGGACAGTGCTGTCGAAACTGCAGGAAAGAGGGGCATACCGCTAACCAATGTCCTTTGCCTAAGACCTGTGATGTCTGTGGGAGTAGTACGCATATGTACAAGGACTGTCCCATGAGTGCACCCAGACGGTCCGACAAGGAGCAAATGGAGGAAGAGTTGGCCAGGAGGGAAAGGGCAAAAGTTGTAAAAGAAGTTGCAAGGTTTGAGAGGGAGGAGGAAGAGAGAAGGAGGCGGAGTGCGAGTAGAGCCATGCCCCCTCCAGATTCAGAGAGTGTGAGTCTGAGGCCATGTTCTAGGGCAGAGAAAGAGGAGAAAAAGGAGGAAAAGAAGAAGAAAAAGAAGGAAAAAGAGTGGAGGAGGGAAGAGAAGGAGTTTTGGAGGGCAGCTGCAGAGGTGGAGGCGCATCTTCCTGAAATGGAAGTGCAGGGGCAGTTGCCTGAAATAATGACCTTTAGTGAGGCAATGGACGCCGCGGAGAGCGATGCGCAAATTTCGGAGGTGGATAGCCCTGAGCATTTGTCTAATCCTGAACATATTGAGGAGTTTGAGTCAGATGACGATAGAGCTGCAAAAAAGAGCCGGCGGGAGGATGATGGAGATGATGAGGAGGTGGAGAGTAGTACTCCTCAGAGAAAGATTGGCCCTGCAAGAAGGAGGACTGAGGGTGGTGAGATCAGTGGGTCAGACACTTGTTGTTCAATTCAGATGGTGGAGGAGGATAGTGGTGATGCTGGATAGTGTTACCATATACTGCACTAAATGTGTTGTTTTTTTTCTCTTGTGAGCTTTGGCTTAGGCCAAAGGCTTTTATTTTCTGTGTAGTTAGTTGAAGTGTGGATTTTGTAAATATGGGGTTTACCATAATTTCACAAAATGTTAGAGTGTTTAAAAGTAAAGTTAGGAGAGCTGCAATTTTTGAGTTTTTAGCTATGCAAAATGCATCTATTTTTTGTTTACAAGAGTGTGGGGTAGTGGATGGTGTGAAAGGGGATGAATGGTCTTATGGTGCGTCTGTGTGGTCAGGGAGTGCATGTAATAAGAATGATGGGGTGGGAATATTGGTTAAAGGGAGAGAGGTGGTTTTGAATGATTATCTGGTGATTGAGGTAGGGAGGTGTATTTTGGCTAATTTTGAGTATAGGAATGTAAAGTTTTGTGTTATTAATATTTATGCGCCGGTTGATAAGAATGAGCGTAAAGCTTTATTTGAAAAAGTTAAGCTTTTTGTTCCAGGGAGGATGCCTGTAGTGGTTGTGGGGGATATGAATTGTGATGTGGGGAAAGTGAATGTGGATGTGTCAGGGAAGGCTTTGTTGGAGTTAGTGAGTGATTTTGATCTGGGTGATATGCAGCGTGTGTGTAGTGTGAGTCCTGTGTTGAATACTTTTTTTTCTGAGAGTGGAAGGGTGCAATCTAGGTTGGATTATTGCTTTATTTCAAAAAATATAACTGCTGTTGATTATAAGCAAGAAAATGTTTTGTTTTCTGATCATGTGTGTATGAAGTGTGAGGTGGATATAAAGGTTGGTGGAGTGTTTGGGAAAGGGTTGTGGAAGTTAAATGTGAAGTTGTTAGAGAGTGAAGATGTGAGAAAGGAGTATGCAAGACGGTATGAAGGGTGGTGTAAGCGTAAAAATGGTTTTGGGAATGTTTGTGTTTGGTGGGATTGGGTGAAGAGACAAACAAAAATATTCTTTAAAAGTTTAGGGTATAAGTGTGCAGCTATTAAAAGAGAGAATTTTGTTAAATTGAATGCACGTTTGAGTGTATTGTATAAGTTGAGGGAAGGAGGAATGGAAGTGGAAGAAGAGATATTACAGGTGAAAAAGGAAATTAATGACTTTTTGTTAGAGAAAGGGAGGAGTATAGTTTTTAGAGCAAAAATTGACAAAATGGAACATGATGAGAAATGTTCACGTTTTTTCTTTAAAAAGGTGTTTGGGAAGAAACAGAGTATGAGTGTGCTGAATGGGGAGGATGGAAGAGAAGTGAGTGGTGAGGATATGTGTGAAGAGGTGGCTAAGTTCTATGAGGAGTTGTATGCAGTGAAGTGGAGGGATGAGGGTTTGGAGAGTGATGTGTTAAATATGTTAGAAAGTAAGTTGTCTGAGACGGAAAGGGAGAGTGTGATGTGTGAGGTGACTAGTGATGAGGTGTGGAAGGTGATGAATAGTATGGCGCTAAATAAGACGCCAGGGGAGGATGGTCTCCCAGTAGAGTTTTATCGAGTGATGTGGGATGTGATTGGTAATGACTTTGTGGAGGTGTGTAAGTATATGTGGTTAAATATGGAGGTGGCTGAGAGTATGCGTGCGGGAATGGTTGTGTTGATACCTAAAAAGGGGGATTTGAAGAGTTTGAGGAATTGGAGGCCGATAACGTTATTAAACTGTGATTATAAAATCTATGCAAAATTAATGGCGAATAGGATGCGTGATGTGATAGAGAGTGTGATTGGGGATGAACAGTGTTGTGCGGTACCTGGGAGGCGTATACATGATTGTGTGTGTATGCTAAGAGATTGTCTGTGGGACTGTATGGGGCGAAAGAAGAGTGCGTTTTTGTTGAGTTTAGATTTTGAGAAGGCGTATGATAGATTATCGCATGGGTTTTTGTTTAGTGTGTTGCTAAGAATGGGTTTTCCAGCTGATTTTGTTGGGAGAGTGAGGAGTTTATATAAGGATATTTACAGTTGTGTTTTGATGAATGGTTATGTGGGAAGGAGAGTGAATGTCTTTTCAGGGGTTCGTCAAGGGTGTCCTTTGTCACCTGTGGCCTTTATTTGTGCAATTGAGCCTTTGTTGTGTATGCTGAGGAAAGATAAGGTGGTTAGGGGCGTGCAAGTGCCAGGAGGAGGGGGTAGAGAGTGGAAAGTTAGTGGTTATATGGATGATGTGTGTGTATTGTGCGATTCAGAATGTTCGGTGAGGCGGGTGAAGTTATTAGTGTCCTTTTTTTGTGGTGCGTCTGCATTTAAGGTTAATTGGGAAAAGAGTGAGTGTAAGGTATTTGGAAATGGTGTTTTAAGTAGGGATGTTGGAGTGAATGTGGTTAATGGGCCTATTAAAATATTGGGTGTGAAGTTTTCAGAGAAGTTGGATGGGAAGGAAAGTTGGAATGATGCGAAAGAGAAGGTTGAGCGGAAGCTGTGTTTTTGGAGGTTGAGAAACCTTACGTTTTTTGGAAAGATCTTAGTTATAAAGAGTGTGGTGTTGCCGATTTTTTTGTATGTAGCAGTAGTGTTTCCACCAGGGTATATGTGTGTGAGGAGTTTGAATAGGATTCTGTTTGTGTTTTTATGGAATTCAAAGATGGAGAGGGCTAGGAGAGAAATTTTGGTGAAGAGATTGGAGAAAGGTGGGTTGGGTTTTCCAAATTTGGAAGTTTTTTTTGGTGTGAATATTGTTGTGTATGTGCTGAAAGTGATAAGGGCGGATGGGAAATTTTCATCTATGTGTAGGTATTTATTTGGAGCGTATCTGTTTAAGTTAAAATGGAGAGAAAGGGATTTGAGGTGTCCGGTTGCTTTTGAGGTTCCTGTATGGTATGTGTGGGTTTATAAGTTTTTGGTGAAGTATGAGTTGTGTGATGTGGATGTAAGACTAGTGGAAAAGAAGAAGGCTGTGTATAGAATGATTGAGTGTAGGGAGATAGAGTGTGATATCAATATGGTTAGAGGAGCTGATGTACAAAAGGTGTGGAAGAAAGTACGGATGGATGGTATGACAAACAGACAGAGTGAGATTGTGTGGCAGTCATTGCATGGAGTGTTACCAGTAAGAGAGTTTCAGAGAAATAGGGGTTTAGTGAGGAGTGAGAGGTGTCCGAGAGAAGGTTGTGGTGGGTGTGAAAGTGTAATACATGTGTTCTGGAATTGTCAGTACGCTAGAGATGTGATTGGAAGAATGGGTCCTTTGTGCAAAGAACTGTGTGGTGTGAATTTTTTATCCTTTGAGTTGTTCATGTTTGGTTTAGGGTTGTGTGATGGAGTGAAGGAGAGAGTGTTGTGGTTAATGCTTGCATGTATAAAGGAAGTGTTATGGGATGTGAGAAATGTGCATGTGTTCAAGAGGAAGAATATTGAGGTTAGAAATACCGTGAAGGTGATTTTGGGGAAGATATATGTTTGTTTTTTGTGGGATAAGAAAAGGAAGGGGGAGGTGGATGCGGAAGGAATTTGGAAGGTTAAAAAGTGGAGATATTTTGTTAATACTTCTTGATTTGTTCTTTTGTTATGTAAATATGTATTTTGAAAAAAGAAAGATTTTTCCGATGATGATGGGAACGGCTTTTTGTGTTTCAATTTTGACACAGCTGTTTGGGTATGTTTCTTCGGTTTTGGATTTCTAGACCGTGAAATTCCCCATCTGAGGGAGAAAAAAAAAAAAAAAAAAAAAATCTGTTCTTATCAGTTTAATATCTGATACGTCCCCTATTTGGGGACCATATATTAAATGGATTTTTAGAACAGGGAGCTGGAAATGGAGCTTGCTCTGTCCACTCCACGCATTGACCCGTTATTGCAGTATCTCCGGGAACAGTGCACCCCTTCTCTGATCCGGTTTCCAAAAACAGATTGAATTGAAATCAGCCCAGCAAGTTGTCATTTAACACTTTCTGAGAATTCTTTTCAGGGTCAAAGAAGCACGTTTCAGGTGGCAAATGTAGCAATTTGCTCAGTTTCACTGGACCGTTTGCAACATTTCCTGTGCCTTGCTTTCACCTGTGCATGTTCAGCATTGGATTGCATCCAATATGCAATCAATCAATCAAGCAATCAAGCAATCTTTGCTGGTTGCAACAGGTGTGTTAAGATGTAGGCCCGAATGAGGCCTTTGTAACAGTGTTGCTAATATATTGTGCCATCTACAAAATTAGGCCCCTGCCTGCCTGCCTGCCTGCCTGCCTGCCTGCTGTCTGTCAGCATGAAGTGTTTAAATTGAAGTATCCTACGAGTAGTTCGGCCATACATACTACATTTGTGACCGCATGCACAAATTCCTTTGTAAAACATTGGCTCCCTCTTGTGGACCACTGACTTTTAATTATGTGGTGTATGATATGTATTTCAATAAAGAAGGAAAAATGGTGTCTGTGATGATCTTGAATGTGCTAGTCTTGTCTATTTTGTCTTGTACTGTGTGAGTAGTATTCTAATGCTTTTGACCAACTGGGTGCGCTGCTGCTGCTGCCTGCCTGCCTGCCTGCAGTAGATAGAATCTATGCACGGAACCTTCACCTGCTGCTGCTGTCACAATGGGGCCTTCAGCCATTGACTCCGGAACTCTCACGTGTCACAATGGGCTCTGGACTTATCTAAGGCAGAGAAAAATGGCGCCGTCTTCAGTCTGCTGCTGGAACAGCAGCAGACCACATGGCAGGGGGATTGTCTTTTTTTTTTTTAAAGGGGCAATTTGCAGACTTGCACTAATAGTTGCACTCTGGAGCGCCAAAGGGATGGAGGGTGTGTTCAGATGGGCGGAGTTATGCAGATCAGGCGGAGTTATGCAGATTAGGCGGAGTTAGGCAGATTTTTTAAAAACGCGTTGGGCCCAACTTGAACACACCCCCACACACCCCCACACACCCCCCACACGCCCCCACACACACCAGAACTGCCATTTGAGAAGGCATCCAGAGTTTAGAAAAAAAATGTCTTCCCCTGGGCAATCATCTTTTGGGCTCTCTCCACAGTGAGTCCTGGTTGTGGGCCATGGGGCGTCTGGAGTGGCAAACCATTTCAGGCTATCGCTTCTCGGCCTTTTGGCTAAGATCAGGGTTTATTGCCCTGGTCTTGGCTGAGAGGTGCTTGGGGTACCCGGCTCCTTGGCCTGGGGGGATCGTCTCACCTCTGGTGGGACTTCACCCCCCTGCTGCTATTGGGGAGTCGGCTTAGTCCTCTTGCATCCGGTTGCGATCCCCCGGCTATAGGCCGTTTCCCTGTGACTTCCCTTGTGGGAGTACTTCTTCTATTTCCTGTGGTAGGATATACCGACAGTTCTGCATCATGAATTTCGTGAAGAACACCATCCGGTTGACCGTGGACCCGAGCAATGGAACCAAGAACAACGTCGTTTTCATGATCCGGGATCTTATTGAGGAAAAGGCTGGAGCAAAGCGTGAGGAGATCTTCAGCTGTAACGAGTTTCCTCGACAAGGTAACTACGATGTGACTTTTGTGGACCAAAATGTTTGCCTGAATGTGTTCGAGTGGCTTCGAGGCAATGCTGAGGATCCTCTTCTGGAAGGAGTTGGCTGGATACCGTTGTTTGGTCTGCAGGAAAAAGAGGTGACTGTAACTGTGTATAACCCCTTCACAGATCCTGCTTTGTTGCAGAGTTTTCTCTCACAGTATTGTGACTATGTGAAAGTAGGAGAACGGCAGGTGAACATTTTAGGAATCTTTAACTGTAAATATGTTTATCGTGTGAAATTGAAGAGGGACCCTGACTGTGTGGGTGGTTTCAGGCACCCCCCTGCAAATTTCTCTGTGGCAGGTCACAGAGGTTTTTTGACCTACCCAGGACAGCCTCGTTTTTGTAGGAGATGCTTTTGTTTTGGACATGTACAGGCAGAGTGTACTAAAGGACAGTGCTGTCGAAACTGCAGGAAAGAGGGGCATACCGCTAACCAATGTCCTTTGCCTAAGACCTGTGATGTCTGTGGGAGTAGTACGCATATGTACAAGGACTGTCCCATGAGTGCACCCAGACGGTCCGACAAGGAGCAAATGGAGGAAGAGTTGGCCAGGAGGGAAAGGGCAAAAGTTGTAAAAGAAGTTGCAAGGTTTGAGAGGGAGGAGGAAGAGAGAAGGAGGCGGAGTGCGAGTAGAGCCATGCCCCCTCCAGATTCAGAGAGTGTGAGTCTGAGGCCATGTTCTAGGGCAGAGAAAGAGGAGAAAAAGGAGGAAAAGAAGAAGAAAAAGAAGGAAAAAGAGTGGAGGAGGGAAGAGAAGGAGTTTTGGAGGGCAGCTGCAGAGGTGGAGGCGCATCTTCCTGAAATGGAAGTGCAGGGGCAGTTGCCTGAAATAATGACCTTTAGTGAGGCAATGGACGCCGCGGAGAGCGATGCGCAAATTTCGGAGGTGGATAGCCCTGAGCATTTGTCTAATCCTGAACATATTGAGGAGTTTGAGTCAGATGACGATAGAGCTGCAAAAAAGAGCCGGCGGGAGGATGATGGAGATGATGAGGAGGTGGAGAGTAGTACTCCTCAGAGAAAGATTGGCCCTGCAAGAAGGAGGACTGAGGGTGGTGAGATCAGTGGGTCAGACACTTGTTGTTCAATTCAGATGGTGGAGGAGGATAGTGGTGATGCTGGATAGTGTTACCATATACTGCACTAAATGTGTTGTTTTTTTTCTCTTGTGAGCTTTGGCTTAGGCCAAAGGCTTTTATTTTCTGTGTAGTTAGTTGAAGTGTGGATTTTGTAAATATGGGGTTTACCATAATTTCACAAAATGTTAGAGTGTTTAAAAGTAAAGTTAGGAGAGCTGCAATTTTTGAGTTTTTAGCTATGCAAAATGCATCTATTTTTTGTTTACAAGAGTGTGGGGTAGTGGATGGTGTGAAAGGGGATGAATGGTCTTATGGTGCGTCTGTGTGGTCAGGGAGTGCATGTAATAAGAATGATGGGGTGGGAATATTGGTTAAAGGGAGAGAGGTGGTTTTGAATGATTATCTGGTGATTGAGGTAGGGAGGTGTATTTTGGCTAATTTTGAGTATAGGAATGTAAAGTTTTGTGTTATTAATATTTATGCGCCGGTTGATAAGAATGAGCGTAAAGCTTTATTTGAAAAAGTTAAGCTTTTTGTTCCAGGGAGGATGCCTGTAGTGGTTGTGGGGGATATGAATTGTGATGTGGGGAAAGTGAATGTGGATGTGTCAGGGAAGGCTTTGTTGGAGTTAGTGAGTGATTTTGATCTGGGTGATATGCAGCGTGTGTGTAGTGTGAGTCCTGTGTTGAATACTTTTTTTTCTGAGAGTGGAAGGGTGCAATCTAGGTTGGATTATTGCTTTATTTCAAAAAATATAACTGCTGTTGATTATAAGCAAGAAAATGTTTTGTTTTCTGATCATGTGTGTATGAAGTGTGAGGTGGATATAAAGGTTGGTGGAGTGTTTGGGAAAGGGTTGTGGAAGTTAAATGTGAAGTTGTTAGAGAGTGAAGATGTGAGAAAGGAGTATGCAAGACGGTATGAAGGGTGGTGTAAGCGTAAAAATGGTTTTGGGAATGTTTGTGTTTGGTGGGATTGGGTGAAGAGACAAACAAAAATATTCTTTAAAAGTTTAGGGTATAAGTGTGCAGCTATTAAAAGAGAGAATTTTGTTAAATTGAATGCACGTTTGAGTGTATTGTATAAGTTGAGGGAAGGAGGAATGGAAGTGGAAGAAGAGATATTACAGGTGAAAAAGGAAATTAATGACTTTTTGTTAGAGAAAGGGAGGAGTATAGTTTTTAGAGCAAAAATTGACAAAATGGAACATGATGAGAAATGTTCACGTTTTTTCTTTAAAAAGGTGTTTGGGAAGAAACAGAGTATGAGTGTGCTGAATGGGGAGGATGGAAGAGAAGTGAGTGGTGAGGATATGTGTGAAGAGGTGGCTAAGTTCTATGAGGAGTTGTATGCAGTGAAGTGGAGGGATGAGGGTTTGGAGAGTGATGTGTTAAATATGTTAGAAAGTAAGTTGTCTGAGACGGAAAGGGAGAGTGTGATGTGTGAGGTGACTAGTGATGAGGTGTGGAAGGTGATGAATAGTATGGCGCTAAATAAGACGCCAGGGGAGGATGGTCTCCCAGTAGAGTTTTATCGAGTGATGTGGGATGTGATTGGTAATGACTTTGTGGAGGTGTGTAAGTATATGTGGTTAAATATGGAGGTGGCTGAGAGTATGCGTGCGGGAATGGTTGTGTTGATACCTAAAAAGGGGGATTTGAAGAGTTTGAGGAATTGGAGGCCGATAACGTTATTAAACTGTGATTATAAAATCTATGCAAAATTAATGGCGAATAGGATGCGTGATGTGATAGAGAGTGTGATTGGGGATGAACAGTGTTGTGCGGTACCTGGGAGGCGTATACATGATTGTGTGTGTATGCTAAGAGATTGTCTATGGGACTGTATGGGGCGAAAGAAGAGTGCGTTTTTGTTGAGTTTAGATTTTGAGAAGGCGTATGATAGATTATCGCATGGGTTTTTGTTTAGTGTGTTGCTAAGAATGGGTTTTCCAGCTGATTTTGTTGGGAGAGTGAGGAGTTTATATAAGGATATTTACAGTTGTGTTTTGATGAATGGTTATGTGGGAAGGAGAGTGAATGTCTTTTCAGGGGTTCGTCAAGGGTGTCCTTTGTCACCTGTGGCCTTTATTTGTGCAATTGAGCCTTTGTTGTGTATGCTGAGGAAAGATAAGGTGGTTAGGGGCGTGCAAGTGCCAGGAGGAGGGGGTAGAGAGTGGAAAGTTAGTGGTTATATGGATGATGTGTGTGTATTGTGCGATTCAGAATGTTCGGTGAGGCGGGTGAAGTTATTATTGTCCTTTTTTTGTGGTGCGTCTGCATTTAAGGTTAATTGGGAAAAGAGTGAGTGTAAGGTATTTGGAAATGGTGTTTTAAGTAGGGATGTTGGAGTGAATGTGGTTAATGGGCCTATTAAAATATTGGGTGTGAAGTTTTCAGAGAAGTTGGATGGGAAGGAAAGTTGGAATGATGCGAAAGAGAAGGTTGAGCGGAAGCTGTGTTTTTGGAGGTTGAGAAACCTTACGTTTTTTGGAAAGATCTTAGTTATAAAGAGTGTGGTGTTGCCGATTTTTTTGTATGTAGCAGTAGTGTTTCCACCAGGGTATATGTGTGTGAGGAGTTTGAATAGGATTCTGTTTGTGTTTTTATGGAATTCAAAGATGGAGAGGGCTAGGAGAGAAATTTTGGTGAAGAGATTGGAGAAAGGTGGGTTGGGTTTTCCAAATTTGGAAGTTTTTTTTGGTGTGAATATTGTTGTGTATGTGCTGAAAGTGATAAGGGCGGATGGGAAATTTTCATCTATGTGTAGGTATTTATTTGGAGCGTATCTGTTTAAGTTAAAATGGAGAGAAAGGGATTTGAGGTGTCCGGTTGCTTTTGAGGTTCCTGTATGGTATGTGTGGGTTTATAAGTTTTTGGTGAAGTATGAGTTGTGTGATGTGGATGTAAGACTAGTGGAAAGGAAGAAGGCTGTGTATAGAATGATTGAGTGTAGAGAGATAGAGTGTGATATCAATATGGTTAGAGGAGCTGATGTACAAAAGGTGTGGAAGAAAGTACGGATGGATGGTATGACAAACAGACAGAGTGAGATTGTGTGGCAGTCATTGCATGGAGTGTTACCAGTAAGAGAGTTTCAGAGAAATAGGGGTTTAGTGAGGAGTGAGAGGTGTCCGAGAGAAGGTTGTGGTGGGTGTGAAAGTGTAATACATGTGTTCTGGAATTGTCAGTACGCTAGAGATGTGATTGGAAGAATGGGTCCTTTGTGCAAAGAACTGTGTGGTGTGAATTTTTTATCCTTTGAGTTGTTCATGTTTGGTTTAGGGTTGTGTGATGGAGTGAAGGAGAGAGTGTTGTGGTTAATGCTTGCATGTATAAAGGAAGTGTTATGGGATGTGAGAAATGTGCATGTGTTCAAGAGGAAGAATATTGAGGTTAGAAATACCGTGAAGGTGATTTTGGGGAAGATATATGTTTGTTTTTTGTGGGATAAGAAAAGGAAGGGGGAGGTGGATGCGGAAGGAATTTGGAAGGTTAAAAAGTGGAGATATTTTGTTAATACTTCTTGATTTGTTCTTTTGTTATGTAAATATGTATTTTGAAAAAAGAAAGATTTTTCCGATGATGATGGGAACGGCTTTTTGTGTTTCAATTTTGACACAGCTGTTTGGGTATGTTTCTTCGGTTTTGGATTTCTAGACCGTGAAATTCCCCATCTGAGGGAGAAAAAAAAAAAAAAAAAAAAAAAAAAAAATCTGTTCTTATCAGTTTAATATCTGATACGTCCCCTATTTGGGGACCATATATTAAATGGATTTTTAGAACAGGGAGCTGGAAATGGAGCTTGCTCTGTCCACTCCACGCATTGACCCGTTATTGCAGTATCTCCGGGAACAGTGCACCCCTTCTCTGATCCGGTTTCCAAAAACAGATTGAATTGAAATCAGCCCAGCAAGTTGTCATTTAACACTTTCTGAGAATTCTTTTCAGGGTCAAAGAAGCACGTTTCAGGTGGCAAATGTAGCAATTTGCTCAGTTTCACTGGACCGTTTGCAACATTTCCTGTGCCTTGCTTTCACCTGTGCATGTTCAGCATTGGATTGCATCCAATATGCAATCAATCAATCAAGCAATCAAGCAATCTTTGCTGGTTGCAACAGGTGTGTTAAGATGTAGGCCCGAATGAGGCCTTTGTAACAGTGTTGCTAATATATTGTGCCATCTACAAAATTAGGCCCCTGCCTGCCTGCCTGCCTGCCTGCCTGCCTGCTGTCTGTCAGCATGAAGTGTTTAAATTGAAGTATCCTACGAGTAGTTCGGCCATACATACTACATTTGTGACCGCATGCACAAATTCCTTTGTAAAACATTGGCTCCCTCTTGTGGACCACTGACTTTTAATTATGTGGTGTATGATATGTATTTCAATAAAGAAGGAAAAATGGTGTCTGTGATGATCTTGAATGTGCTAGTCTTGTCTATTTTGTCTTGTACTGTGTGAGTAGTATTCTAATGCTTTTGACCAACTGGGTGCGCTGCTGCTGCTGCCTGCCTGCCTGCCTGCAGTAGATAGAATCTATGCACGGAACCTTCACCTGCTGCTGCTGTCACAATGGGGCCTTCAGCCATTGACTCCGGAACTCTCACGTGTCACAATGGGCTCTGGACTTATCTAAGGCAGAGAAAAATGGCGCCGTCTTCAGTCTGCTGCTGGAACAGCAGCAGACCACATGGCAGGGGGATTGTCTTTTTTTTTTTTAAAGGGGCAATTTGCAGACTTGCACTAATAGTTGCACTCTGGAGCGCCAAAGGGATGGAGGGTGTGTTCAGATGGGCGGAGTTATGCAGATCAGGCGGAGTTATGCAGATTAGGCGGAGTTAGGCAGATTTTTTAAAAACGCGTTGGGCCCAACTTGAACACACCCCCACACACCCCCACACACCCCCCACACGCCCCCACACACACCAGAACTGCCATTTGAGAAGGCATCCAGAGTTTAGAAAAAAAATGTCTTCCCCTGGGCAATCATCTTTTGGGCTCTCTCCACAGTGAGTCCTGGTTGTGGGCCATGGGGCGTCTGGAGTGGCAAACCATTTCAGGCTATCGCTTCTCGGCCTTTTGGCTAAGATCAAGTGTAGTATCTGTTCTTATCAGTTTAATATCTGATACGTCCCCTATTTGGGGACCATATATTAAATGGATTTTTAGAACAGGGAGCTGGAAATGGAGCTTGCTCTGTCCACTCCACGCATTGACCCGTTATTGCAGTATCTCCGGGAACAGTGCACCCCTTCTCTGATCCGGTTTCCAAAAACAGATTGAATTGAAATCAGCCCAGCAAGTTGTCATTTAACACTTTCTGAGAATTCTTTTCAGGGTCAAAGAAGCACGTTTCAGGTGGCAAATGTAGCAATTTGCTCAGTTTCACTGGACCGTTTGCAACATTTCCTGTGCCTTGCTTTCACCTGTGCATGTTCAGCATTGGATTGCATCCAATATGCAATCAATCAATCAAGCAATCAAGCAATCTTTGCTGGTTGCAACAGGTGTGTTAAGATGTAGGCCCGAATGAGGCCTTTGTAACAGTGTTGCTAATATATTGTGCCATCTACAAAATTAGGCCCCTGCCTGCCTGCCTGCCTGCCTGCCTGCCTGCTGTCTGTCAGCATGAAGTGTTTAAATTGAAGTATCCTACGAGTAGTTCGGCCATACATACTACATTTGTGACCGCATGCACAAATTCCTTTGTAAAACATTGGCTCCCTCTTGTGGACCACTGACTTTTAATTATGTGGTGTATGATATGTATTTCAATAAAGAAGGAAAAATGGTGTCTGTGATGATCTTGAATGTGCTAGTCTTGTCTATTTTGTCTTGTACTGTGTGAGTAGTATTCTAATGCTTTTGACCAACTGGGTGCGCTGCTGCTGCTGCCTGCCTGCCTGCCTGCAGTAGATAGAATCTATGCACGGAACCTTCACCTGCTGCTGCTGTCACAATGGGGCCTTCAGCCATTGACTCCGGAACTCTCACGTGTCACAATGGGCTCTGGACTTATCTAAGGCAGAGAAAAATGGCGCCGTCTTCAGTCTGCTGCTGGAACAGCAGCAGACCACATGGCAGGGGGATTGTCTTTTTTTTTTTTAAAGGGGCAATTTGCAGACTTGCACTAATAGTTGCACTCTGGAGCGCCAAAGGGATGGAGGGTGTGTTCAGATGGGCGGAGTTATGCAGATCAGGCGGAGTTATGCAGATTAGGCGGAGTTAGGCAGATTTTTTAAAAACGCGTTGGGCCCAACTTGAACACACCCCCACACACCCCCACACACCCCCCACACGCCCCCACACACACCAGAACTGCCATTTGAGAAGGCATCCAGAGTTTAGAAAAAAAATGTCTTCCCCTGGGCAATCATCTTTTGGGCTCTCTCCACAGTGAGTCCTGGTTGTGGGCCATGGGGCGTCTGGAGTGGCAAACCATTTCAGGCTATCGCTTCTCGGCCTTTTGGCTAAGATCAAGTGTAGTATCTGTTCTTATCAGTTTAATATCTGATACGTCCCCTATTTGGGGACCATATATTAAATGGATTTTTAGAACAGGGAGCTGGAAATGGAGCTTGCTCTGTCCACTCCACGCATTGACCCGTTATTGCAGTATCTCCGGGAACAGTGCACCCCTTCTCTGATCCGGTTTCCAAAAACAGATTGAATTGAAATCAGCCCAGCAAGTTGTCATTTAACACTTTCTGAGAATTCTTTTCAGGGTCAAAGAAGCACGTTTCAGGTGGCAAATGTAGCAATTTGCTCAGTTTCACTGGACCGTTTGCAACATTTCCTGTGCCTTGCTTTCACCTGTGCATGTTCAGCATTGGATTGCATCCAATATGCAATCAATCAATCAAGCAATCAAGCAATCTTTGCTGGTTGCAACAGGTGTGTTAAGATGTAGGCCCGAATGAGGCCTTTGTAACAGTGTTGCTAATATATTGTGCCATCTACAAAATTAGGCCCCTGCCTGCCTGCCTGCCTGCCTGCCTGCCTGCTGTCTGTCAGCATGAAGTGTTTAAATTGAAGTATCCTACGAGTAGTTCGGCCATACATACTACATTTGTGACCGCATGCACAAATTCCTTTGTAAAACATTGGCTCCCTCTTGTGGACCACTGACTTTTAATTATGTGGTGTATGATATGTATTTCAATAAAGAAGGAAAAATGGTGTCTGTGATGATCTTGAATGTGCTAGTCTTGTCTATTTTGTCTTGTACTGTGTGAGTAGTATTCTAATGCTTTTGACCAACTGGGTGCGCTGCTGCTGCTGCCTGCCTGCCTGCCTGCAGTAGATAGAATCTATGCACGGAACCTTCACCTGCTGCTGCTGTCACAATGGGGCCTTCAGCCATTGACTCCGGAACTCTCACGTGTCACAATGGGCTCTGGACTTATCTAAGGCAGAGAAAAATGGCGCCGTCTTCAGTCTGCTGCTGGAACAGCAGCAGACCACATGGCAGGGGGATTGTCTTTTTTTTTTTTAAAGGGGCAATTTGCAGACTTGCACTAATAGTTGCACTCTGGAGCGCCAAAGGGATGGAGGGTGTGTTCAGATGGGCGGAGTTATGCAGATCAGGCGGAGTTATGCAGATTAGGCGGAGTTAGGCAGATTTTTTAAAAACGCGTTGGGCCCAACTTGAACACACCCCCACACACCCCCACACACCCCCCACACGCCCCCACACACACCAGAACTGCCATTTGAGAAGACATCCAGAGTTTAGAAAAAAAATGTCTTCCCCTGGGCAATCATCTTTTGGGCTCTCTCCACAGTGAGTCCTGGTTGTGGGCCATGGGGCGTCTGGAGTGGCAAACCATTTCAGGCTATCGCTTCTCGGCCTTTTGGCTAAGATCAAGTGTAGTATCTGTTCTTATCAGTTTAATATCTGATACGTCCCCTATTTGGGGACCATATATTAAATGGATTTTTAGAACAGGGAGCTGGAAATGGAGCTTGCTCTGTCCACTCCACGCATTGACCCGTTATTGCAGTATCTCCGGGAACAGTGCACCCCTTCTCTGATCCGGTTTCCAAAAACAGATTGAATTGAAATCAGCCCAGCAAGTTGTCATTTAACACTTTCTGAGAATTCTTTTCAGGGTCAAAGAAGCACGTTTCAGGTGGCAAATGTAGCAATTTGCTCAGTTTCACTGGACCGTTTGCAACATTTCCTGTGCCTTGCTTTCACCTGTGCATGTTCAGCATTGGATTGCATCCAATATGCAATCAATCAATCAAGCAATCAAGCAATCTTTGCTGGTTGCAACAGGTGTGTTAAGATGTAGGCCCGAATGAGGCCTTTGTAACAGTGTTGCTAATATATTGTGCCATCTACAAAATTAGGCCCCTGCCTGCCTGCCTGCCTGCCTGCCTGCCTGCTGTCTGTCAGCATGAAGTGTTTAAATTGAAGTATCCTACGAGTAGTTCGGCCATACATACTACATTTGTGACCGCATGCACAAATTCCTTTGTAAAACATTGGCTCCCTCTTGTGGACCACTGACTTTTAATTATGTGGTGTATGATATGTATTTCAATAAAGAAGGAAAAATGGTGTCTGTGATGATCTTGAATGTGCTAGTCTTGTCTATTTTGTCTTGTACTGTGTGAGTAGTATTCTAATGCTTTTGACCAACTGGGTGCGCTGCTGCTGCTGCCTGCCTGCCTGCCTGCAGTAGATAGAATCTATGCACGGAACCTTCACCTGCTGCTGCTGTCACAATGGGGCCTTCAGCCATTGACTCCGGAACTCTCACGTGTCACAATGGGCTCTGGACTTATCTAAGGCAG
This sequence comes from Ranitomeya imitator, assembly GCF_032444005.1. NCBI lineage: Eukaryota > Metazoa > Chordata > Amphibia > Anura > Dendrobatidae > Ranitomeya > Ranitomeya imitator. The sequence continues at coordinate 76,156 of NW_027194459.1, forward strand.
AGAAAAATGGCGCCGTCTTCAGTCTGCTGCTGGAACAGCAGCAGACCACATGGCAGGGGGATTGTCTTTTTTTTTTTTAAAGGGGCAATTTGCAGACTTGCACTAATAGTTGCACTCTGGAGCGCCAAAGGGATGGAGGGTGTGTTCAGATGGGCGGAGTTATGCAGATCAGGCGGAGTTATGCAGATTAGGCGGAGTTAGGCAGATTTTTTAAAAACGCGTTGGGCCCAACTTGAACACACCCCCACACACCCCCACACACCCCCCACACGCCCCCACACACACCAGAACTGCCATTTGAGAAGGCATCCAGAGTTTAGAAAAAAAATGTCTTCCCCTGGGCAATCATCTTTTGGGCTCTCTCCACAGTGAGTCCTGGTTGTGGGCCATGGGGCGTCTGGAGTGGCAAACCATTTCAGGCTATCGCTTCTCGGCCTTTTGGCTAAGATCAAGTGTAGTATCTGTTCTTATCAGTTTAATATCTGATACGTCCCCTATTTGGGGACCATATATTAAATGGATTTTTAGAACAGGGAGCTGGAAATGGAGCTTGCTCTGTCCACTCCACGCATTGACCCGTTATTGCAGTATCTCCGGGAACAGTGCACCCCTTCTCTGATCCGGTTTCCAAAAACAGATTGAATTGAAATCAGCCCAGCAAGTTGTCATTTAACACTTTCTGAGAATTCTTTTCAGGGTCAAAGAAGCACGTTTCAGGTGGCAAATGTAGCAATTTGCTCAGTTTCACTGGACCGTTTGCAACATTTCCTGTGCCTTGCTTTCACCTGTGCATGTTCAGCATTGGATTGCATCCAATATGCAATCAATCAATCAAGCAATCAAGCAATCTTTGCTGGTTGCAACAGGTGTGTTAAGATGTAGGCCCGAATGAGGCCTTTGTAACAGTGTTGCTAATATATTGTGCCATCTACAAAATTAGGCCCCTGCCTGCCTGCCTGCCTGCCTGCCTGCCTGCTGTCTGTCAGCATGAAGTGTTTAAATTGAAGTATCCTACGAGTAGTTCGGCCATACATACTACATTTGTGACCGCATGCACAAATTCCTTTGTAAAACATTGGCTCCCTCTTGTGGACCACTGACTTTTAATTATGTGGTGTATGATATGTATTTCAATAAAGAAGGAAAAATGGTGTCTGTGATGATCTTGAATGTGCTAGTCTTGTCTATTTTGTCTTGTACTGTGTGAGTAGTATTCTAATGCTTTTGACCAACTGGGTGCGCTGCTGCTGCTGCCTGCCTGCCTGCCTGCAGTAGATAGAATCTATGCACGGAACCTTCACCTGCTGCTGCTGTCACAATGGGGCCTTCAGCCATTGACTCCGGAACTCTCACGTGTCACAATGGGCTCTGGACTTATCTAAGGCAGAGAAAAATGGCGCCGTCTTCAGTCTGCTGCTGGAACAGCAGCAGACCACATGGCAGGGGGATTGTCTTTTTTTTTTTTAAAGGGGCAATTTGCAGACTTGCACTAATAGTTGCACTCTGGAGCGCCAAAGGGATGGAGGGTGTGTTCAGATGGGCGGAGTTATGCAGATCAGGCGGAGTTATGCAGATTAGGCGGAGTTAGGCAGATTTTTTAAAAACGCGTTGGGCCCAACTTGAACACACCCCCACACACCCCCACACACCCCCCACACGCCCCCACACACACCAGAACTGCCATTTGAGAAGGCATCCAGAGTTTAGAAAAAAAATGTCTTCCCCTGGGCAATCATCTTTTGGGCTCTCTCCACAGTGAGTCCTGGTTGTGGGCCATGGGGCGTCTGGAGTGGCAAACCATTTCAGGCTATCGCTTCTCGGCCTTTTGGCTAAGATCAAGTGCAGTGGCTTAATTGTTGCTGTACTTGGTCTGGCCTAAGGTGCCCAGGGTACCCGGCTCCTTGGCCTGGGGGGATCGCTGCATTTGACAGTGTGGCTTCACCCCCCTGCTGCTATTGGGGAGTCGGTTTAGTCCCTGGGCAACGAGAGGCGATCACCCTTGCCACTACATCTGTAGTGGGCAACTGTTCCAACACATAGCTGTTGGGGCAACATTGGAGATATGGAGTTCTGGAGGAAGAGGAGCTGCTTGCGGTTCTTTCGAAAGCCAGGCATGGAGGACGTCTTGTTGGATGAAAAGCGGATTATGGACTTTTTTGTGGATTTTGGAGCAATCTGGAAAGAAGATATTTTGTGTATGCAAGAAGCAAGATATAGAAGGAGCTTTGACGTGACTTTAAAATCAGAAGGTAAATGTTTGGATTTCTTTAAGTGGTGGAATGGAGAAAACTTTGGAGATATTGGTCTGATGGTATCATGTATGGGAAAACCAAGAAGTGTTGTTGTATGTATGGATGACCCTTTTGTAGACACTGAAGAGGTGTTGAGTTATTTGAAGACAAAGTATGTGGAGGCAAAGTTTCAGAAAATTTTTTTGAATACTATTGGTGTATGGAATGGAAAAAGACGTTTTTTGGTATGGACAAAGGAAGATGAGGAGTTGTTGGTAGGAAAAATTATGATAAACGGGAAGTTTGGGTTTTGTTATGTGGAAAGAGAGAAAACTTTAGCAGTGAATTTTGAACTTTTTGAGAAGATGGAAGGAGTTTTGGAAAAGAAAGAAGATGAAGAAATCGAGAGAAGGGAATGTATGGAGGAGCTTAAGGAGAGATTTATAATGGATAAAGATGAAGACAAAGTTAGAAAGGTTGAAAGTGCGGAGAAAAGAGTTAATAAAAAATGGAAACGGAAGATAATTCAAAAGGAGAAAAGGGAGACTGTGTGTAAAGAGAAGGAAAAGACAATGGGAAAAATAGAGTTTCAGGGTGAGGAAGATTTTTTTGAGTATTGGGAGGAGGGAGTTAAAAAGGAAAAAAAAGAGACTGGGAGTAAAGAGAAGGGAAAGGAAAAAGGGAAAAAAATGGTGATGATTCAGGAAGATATAATATTTGACTATAGAGACATTTGGTTACCTGAGGAGTACAAATAGGATAGTTTGTTTTTGTTTATAAAGATATTCTATAGGGATATTGTGTTCTGTATTATGTATATGATGTGATTTGTATTTTATTTTTAACAGAAGTGGTTTCAAAATGATGATGTCGAACTCATGTTTAAGTCGTTTAATACGATTAATTTTATTTTTGAGCTTTGATACTGATGAAACCGTATCTGTTCTTATCAGTTTAATATCTGATACGTCCCCTATTTGGGGACCATATATTAAATGGATTTTTAGAACAGGGAGCTGGAAATGGAGCTTGCTCTGTCCACTCCACGCATTGACCCGTTATTGCAGTATCTCCGGGAACAGTGCACCCCTTCTCTGATCCGGTTTCCAAAAACAGATTGAATTGAAATCAGCCCAGCAAGTTGTCATTTAACACTTTCTGAGAATTCTTTTCAGGGTCAAAGAAGCACGTTTCAGGTGGCAAATGTAGCAATTTGCTCAGTTTCACTGGACCGTTTGCAACATTTCCTGTGCCTTGCTTTCACCTGTGCATGTTCAGCATTGGATTGCATCCAATATGCAATCAATCAATCAAGCAATCAAGCAATCTTTGCTGGTTGCAACAGGTGTGTTAAGATGTAGGCCCGAATGAGGCCTTTGTAACAGTGTTGCTAATATATTGTGCCATCTACAAAATTAGGCCCCTGCCTGCCTGCCTGCCTGCCTGCCTGCCTGCTGTCTGTCAGCATGAAGTGTTTAAATTGAAGTATCCTACGAGTAGTTCGGCCATACATACTACATTTGTGACCGCATGCACAAATTCCTTTGTAAAACATTGGCTCCCTCTTGTGGACCACTGACTTTTAATTATGTGGTGTATGATATGTATTTCAATAAAGAAGGAAAAATGGTGTCTGTGATGATCTTGAATGTGCTAGTCTTGTCTATTTTGTCTTGTACTGTGTGAGTAGTATTCTAATGCTTTTGACCAACTGGGTGCGCTGCTGCTGCTGCCTGCCTGCCTGCCTGCAGTAGATAGAATCTATGCACGGAACCTTCACCTGCTGCTGCTGTCACAATGGGGCCTTCAGCCATTGACTCCGGAACTCTCACGTGTCACAATGGGCTCTGGACTTATCTAAGGCAGAGAAAAATGGCGCCGTCTTCAGTCTGCTGCTGGAACAGCAGCAGACCACATGGCAGGGGGATTGTCTTTTTTTTTTTTAAAGGGGCAATTTGCAGACTTGCACTAATAGTTGCACTCTGGAGCGCCAAAGGGATGGAGGGTGTGTTCAGATGGGCGGAGTTATGCAGATCAGGCGGAGTTATGCAGATTAGGCGGAGTTAGGCAGATTTTTTAAAAACGCGTTGGGCCCAACTTGAACACACCCCCACACACCCCCACACACCCCCCACACGCCCCCACACACACCAGAACTGCCATTTGAGAAGGCATCCAGAGTTTAGAAAAAAAATGTCTTCCCCTGGGCAATCATCTTTTGGGCTCTCTCCACAGTGAGTCCTGGTTGTGGGCCATGGGGCGTCTGGAGTGGCAAACCATTTCAGGCTATCGCTTCTCGGCCTTTTGGCTAAGATCAAGTGTAGTATCTGTTCTTATCAGTTTAATATCTGATACGTCCCCTATTTGGGGACCATATATTAAATGGATTTTTAGAACAGGGAGCTGGAAATGGAGCTTGCTCTGTCCACTCCACGCATTGACCCGTTATTGCAGTATCTCCGGGAACAGTGCACCCCTTCTCTGATCCGGTTTCCAAAAACAGATTGAATTGAAATCAGCCCAGCAAGTTGTCATTTAACACTTTCTGAGAATTCTTTTCAGGGTCAAAGAAGCACGTTTCAGGTGGCAAATGTAGCAATTTGCTCAGTTTCACTGGACCGTTTGCAACATTTCCTGTGCCTTGCTTTCACCTGTGCATGTTCAGCATTGGATTGCATCCAATATGCAATCAATCAATCAAGCAATCAAGCAATCTTTGCTGGTTGCAACAGGTGTGTTAAGATGTAGGCCCGAATGAGGCCTTTGTAACAGTGTTGCTAATATATTGTGCCATCTACAAAATTAGGCCCCTGCCTGCCTGCCTGCCTGCCTGCCTGCCTGCTGTCTGTCAGCATGAAGTGTTTAAATTGAAGTATCCTACGAGTAGTTCGGCCATACATACTACATTTGTGACCGCATGCACAAATTCCTTTGTAAAACATTGGCTCCCTCTTGTGGACCACTGACTTTTAATTATGTGGTGTATGATATGTATTTCAATAAAGAAGGAAAAATGGTGTCTGTGATGATCTTGAATGTGCTAGTCTTGTCTATTTTGTCTTGTACTGTGTGAGTAGTATTCTAATGCTTTTGACCAACTGGGTGCGCTGCTGCTGCTGCCTGCCTGCCTGCCTGCAGTAGATAGAATCTATGCACGGAACCTTCACCTGCTGCTGCTGTCACAATGGGGCCTTCAGCCATTGACTCCGGAACTCTCACGTGTCACAATGGGCTCTGGACTTATCTAAGGCAGAGAAAAATGGCGCCGTCTTCAGTCTGCTGCTGGAACAGCAGCAGACCACATGGCAGGGGGATTGTCTTTTTTTTTTTTAAAGGGGCAATTTGCAGACTTGCACTAATAGTTGCACTCTGGAGCGCCAAAGGGATGGAGGGTGTGTTCAGATGGGCGGAGTTATGCAGATCAGGCGGAGTTATGCAGATTAGGCGGAGTTAGGCAGATTTTTTAAAAACGCGTTGGGCCCAACTTGAACACACCCCCACACACCCCCACACACCCCCCACACGCCCCCACACACACCAGAACTGCCATTTGAGAAGGCATCCAGAGTTTAGAAAAAAAATGTCTTCCCCTGGGCAATCATCTTTTGGGCTCTCTCCACAGTGAGTCCTGGTTGTGGGCCATGGGGCGTCTGGAGTGGCAAACCATTTCAGGCTATCGCTTCTCGGCCTTTTGGCTAAGATCAAGTGTAGTATCTGTTCTTATCAGTTTAATATCTGATACGTCCCCTATTTGGGGACCATATATTAAATGGATTTTTAGAACAGGGAGCTGGAAATGGAGCTTGCTCTGTCCACTCCACGCATTGACCCGTTATTGCAGTATCTCCGGGAACAGTGCACCCCTTCTCTGATCCGGTTTCCAAAAACAGATTGAATTGAAATCAGCCCAGCAAGTTGTCATTTAACACTTTCTGAGAATTCTTTTCAGGGTCAAAGAAGCACGTTTCAGGTGGCAAATGTAGCAATTTGCTCAGTTTCACTGGACCGTTTGCAACATTTCCTGTGCCTTGCTTTCACCTGTGCATGTTCAGCATTGGATTGCATCCAATATGCAATCAATCAATCAAGCAATCAAGCAATCTTTGCTGGTTGCAACAGGTGTGTTAAGATGTAGGCCCGAATGAGGCCTTTGTAACAGTGTTGCTAATATATTGTGCCATCTACAAAATTAGGCCCCTGCCTGCCTGCCTGCCTGCCTGCCTGCCTGCTGTCTGTCAGCATGAAGTGTTTAAATTGAAGTATCCTACGAGTAGTTCGGCCATACATACTACATTTGTGACCGCATGCACAAATTCCTTTGTAAAACATTGGCTCCCTCTTGTGGACCACTGACTTTTAATTATGTGGTGTATGATATGTATTTCAATAAAGAAGGAAAAATGGTGTCTGTGATGATCTTGAATGTGCTAGTCTTGTCTATTTTGTCTTGTACTGTGTGAGTAGTATTCTAATGCTTTTGACCAACTGGGTGCGCTGCTGCTGCTGCCTGCCTGCCTGCCTGCAGTAGATAGAATCTATGCACGGAACCTTCACCTGCTGCTGCTGTCACAATGGGGCCTTCAGCCATTGACTCCGGAACTCTCACGTGTCACAATGGGCTCTGGACTTATCTAAGGCAGAGAAAAATGGCGCCGTCTTCAGTCTGCTGCTGGAACAGCAGCAGACCACATGGCAGGGGGATTGTCTTTTTTTTTTTAAAGGGGCAATTTGCAGACTTGCACTAATAGTTGCACTCTGGAGCGCCAAAGGGATGGAGGGTGTGTTCAGATGGGCGGAGTTATGCAGATCAGGCGGAGTTATGCAGATTAGGCGGAGTTAGGCAGATTTTTTAAAAACGCGTTGGGCCCAACTTGAACACACCCCCACACACCCCCACACACCCCCCACACGCCCCCACACACACCAGAACTGCCATTTGAGAAGGCATCCAGAGTTTAGAAAAAAAATGTCTTCCCCTGGGCAATCATCTTTTGGGCTCTCTCCACAGTGAGTCCTGGTTGTGGGCCATGGGGCGTCTGGAGTGGCAAACCATTTCAGGCTATCGCTTCTCGGCCTTTTGGCTAAGATCAAGTGTAGTATCTGTTCTTATCAGTTTAATATCTGATACGTCCCCTATTTGGGGACCATATATTAAATGGATTTTTAGAACAGGGAGCTGGAAATGGAGCTTGCTCTGTCCACTCCACGCATTGACCCGTTATTGCAGTATCTCCGGGAACAGTGCACCCCTTCTCTGATCCGGTTTCCAAAAACAGATTGAATTGAAATCAGCCCAGCAAGTTGTCATTTAACACTTTCTGAGAATTCTTTTCAGGGTCAAAGAAGCACGTTTCAGGTGGCAAATGTAGCAATTTGCTCAGTTTCACTGGACCGTTTGCAACATTTCCTGTGCCTTGCTTTCACCTGTGCATGTTCAGCATTGGATTGCATCCAATATGCAATCAATCAATCAAGCAATCAAGCAATCTTTGCTGGTTGCAACAGGTGTGTTAAGATGTAGGCCCGAATGAGGCCTTTGTAACAGTGTTGCTAATATATTGTGCCATCTACAAAATTAGGCCCCTGCCTGCCTGCCTGCCTGCCTGCCTGCCTGCTGTCTGTCAGCATGAAGTGTTTAAATTGAAGTATCCTACGAGTAGTTCGGCCATACATACTACATTTGTGACCGCATGCACAAATTCCTTTGTAAAACATTGGCTCCCTCTTGTGGACCACTGACTTTTAATTATGTGGTGTATGATATGTATTTCAATAAAGAAGGAAAAATGGTGTCTGTGATGATCTTGAATGTGCTAGTCTTGTCTATTTTGTCTTGTACTGTGTGAGTAGTATTCTAATGCTTTTGACCAACTGGGTGCGCTGCTGCTGCTGCCTGCCTGCCTGCCTGCAGTAGATAGAATCTATGCACGGAACCTTCACCTGCTGCTGCTGTCACAATGGGGCCTTCAGCCATTGACTCCGGAACTCTCACGTGTCACAATGGGCTCTGGACTTATCTAAGGCAGAGAAAAATGGCGCCGTCTTCAGTCTGCTGCTGGAACAGCAGCAGACCACATGGCAGGGGGATTGTCTTTTTTTTTTTTAAAGGGGCAATTTGCAGACTTGCACTAATAGTTGCACTCTGGAGCGCCAAAGGGATGGAGGGTGTGTTCAGATGGGCGGAGTTATGCAGATCAGGCGGAGTTATGCAGATTAGGCGGAGTTAGGCAGATTTTTTAAAAACGCGTTGGGCCCAACTTGAACACACCCCCACACACCCCCACACACCCCCCACACGCCCCCACACACACCAGAACTGCCATTTGAGAAGGCATCCAGAGTTTAGAAAAAAAATGTCTTCCCCTGGGCAATCATCTTTTGGGCTCTCTCCACAGTGAGTCCTGGTTGTGGGCCATGGGGCGTCTGGAGTGGCAAACCATTTCAGGCTATCGCTTCTCGGCCTTTTGGCTAAGATCAAGTGTAGTATCTGTTCTTATCAGTTTAATATCTGATACGTCCCCTATTTGGGGACCATATATTAAATGGATTTTTAGAACAGGGAGCTGGAAATGGAGCTTGCTCTGTCCACTCCACGCATTGACCCGTTATTGCAGTATCTCCGGGAACAGTGCACCCCTTCTCTGATCCGGTTTCCAAAAACAGATTGAATTGAAATCAGCCCAGCAAGTTGTCATTTAACACTTTCTGAGAATTCTTTTCAGGGTCAAAGAAGCACGTTTCAGGTGGCAAATGTAGCAATTTGCTCAGTTTCACTGGACCGTTTGCAACATTTCCTGTGCCTTGCTTTCACCTGTGCATGTTCAGCATTGGATTGCATCCAATATGCAATCAATCAATCAAGCAATCAAGCAATCTTTGCTGGTTGCAACAGGTGTGTTAAGATGTAGGCCCGAATGAGGCCTTTGTAACAGTGTTGCTAATATATTGTGCCATCTACAAAATTAGGCCCCTGCCTGCCTGCCTGCCTGCCTGCCTGCCTGCTGTCTGTCAGCATGAAGTGTTTAAATTGAAGTATCCTACGAGTAGTTCGGCCATACATACTACATTTGTGACCGCATGCACAAATTCCTTTGTAAAACATTGGCTCCCTCTTGTGGACCACTGACTTTTAATTATGTGGTGTATGATATGTATTTCAATAAAGAAGGAAAAATGGTGTCTGTGATGATCTTGAATGTGCTAGTCTTGTCTATTTTGTCTTGTACTGTGTGAGTAGTATTCTAATGCTTTTGACCAACTGGGTGCGCTGCTGCTGCTGCCTGCCTGCCTGCCTGCAGTAGATAGAATCTATGCACGGAACCTTCACCTGCTGCTGCTGTCACAATGGGGCCTTCAGCCATTGACTCCGGAACTCTCACGTGTCACAATGGGCTCTGGACTTATCTAAGGCAGAGAAAAATGGCGCCGTCTTCAGTCTGCTGCTGGAACAGCAGCAGACCACATGGCAGGGGGATTGTCTTTTTTTTTTTTAAAGGGGCAATTTGCAGACTTGCACTAATAGTTGCACTCTGGAGCGCCAAAGGGATGGAGGGTGTGTTCAGATGGGCGGAGTTATGCAGATCAGGCGGAGTTATGCAGATTAGGCGGAGTTAGGCAGATTTTTTAAAAACGCGTTGGGCCCAACTTGAACACACCCCCACACACCCCCACACACCCCCCACACGCCCCCACACACACCAGAACTGCCATTTGAGAAGGCATCCAGAGTTTAGAAAAAAAATGTCTTCCCCTGGGCAATCATCTTTTGGGCTCTCTCCACAGTGAGTCCTGGTTGTGGGCCATGGGGCGTCTGGAGTGGCAAACCATTTCAGGCTATCGCTTCTCGGCCTTTTGGCTAAGATCAAGTGTAGTATCTGTTCTTATCAGTTTAATATCTGATACGTCCCCTATTTGGGGACCATATATTAAATGGATTTTTAGAACAGGGAGCTGGAAATGGAGCTTGCTCTGTCCACTCCACGCATTGACCCGTTATTGCAGTATCTCCGGGAACAGTGCACCCCTTCTCTGATCCGGTTTCCAAAAACAGATTGAATTGAAATCAGCCCAGCAAGTTGTCATTTAACACTTTCTGAGAATTCTTTTCAGGGTCAAAGAAGCACGTTTCAGGTGGCAAATGTAGCAATTTGCTCAGTTTCACTGGACCGTTTGCAACATTTCCTGTGCCTTGCTTTCACCTGTGCATGTTCAGCATTGGATTGCATCCAATATGCAATCAATCAATCAAGCAATCAAGCAATCTTTGCTGGTTGCAACAGGTGTGTTAAGATGTAGGCCCGAATGAGGCCTTTGTAACAGTGTTGCTAATATATTGTGCCATCTACAAAATTAGGCCCCTGCCTGCCTGCCTGCCTGCCTGCCTGCCTGCTGTCTGTCAGCATGAAGTGTTTAAATTGAAGTATCCTACGAGTAGTTCGGCCATACATACTACATTTGTGACCGCATGCACAAATTCCTTTGTAAAACATTGGCTCCCTCTTGTGGACCACTGACTTTTAATTATGTGGTGTATGATATGTATTTCAATAAAGAAGGAAAAATGGTGTCTGTGATGATCTTGAATGTGCTAGTCTTGTCTATTTTGTCTTGTACTGTGTGAGTAGTATTCTAATGCTTTTGACCAACTGGGTGCGCTGCTGCTGCTGCCTGCCTGCCTGCCTGCAGTAGATAGAATCTATGCACGGAACCTTCACCTGCTGCTGCTGTCACAATGGGGCCTTCAGCCATTGACTCCGGAACTCTCACGTGTCACAATGGGCTCTGGACTTATCTAAGGCAGAGAAAAATGGCGCCGTCTTCAGTCTGCTGCTGGAACAGCAGCAGACCACATGGCAGGGGGATTGTCTTTTTTTTTTTTAAAGGGGCAATTTGCAGACTTGCACTAATAGTTGCACTCTGGAGCGCCAAAGGGATGGAGGGTGTGTTCAGATGGGCGGAGTTATGCAGATCAGGCGGAGTTATGCAGATTAGGCGGAGTTAGGCAGATTTTTTAAAAACGCGTTGGGCCCAACTTGAACACACCCCCACACACCCCCACACACCCCCCACACGCCCCCACACACACCAGAACTGCCATTTGAGAAGGCATCCAGAGTTTAGAAAAAAAATGTCTTCCCCTGGGCAATCATCTTTTGGGCTCTCTCCACAGTGAGTCCTGGTTGTGGGCCATGGGGCGTCTGGAGTGGCAAACCATTTCAGGCTATCGCTTCTCGGCCTTTTGGCTAAGATCAAGTGTAGTATCTGTTCTTATCAGTTTAATATCTGATACGTCCCCTATTTGGGGACCATATATTAAATGGATTTTTAGAACAGGGAGCTGGAAATGGAGCTTGCTCTGTCCACTCCACGCATTGACCCGTTATTGCAGTATCTCCGGGAACAGTGCACCCCTTCTCTGATCCGGTTTCCAAAAACAGATTGAATTGAAATCAGCCCAGCAAGTTGTCATTTAACACTTTCTGAGAATTCTTTTCAGGGTCAAAGAAGCACGTTTCAGGTGGCAAATGTAGCAATTTGCTCAGTTTCACTGGACCGTTTGCAACATTTCCTGTGCCTTGCTTTCACCTGTGCATGTTCAGCATTGGATTGCATCCAATATGCAATCAATCAATCAAGCAATCAAGCAATCTTTGCTGGTTGCAACAGGTGTGTTAAGATGTAGGCCCGAATGAGGCCTTTGTAACAGTGTTGCTAATATATTGTGCCATCTACAAAATTAGGCCCCTGCCTGCCTGCCTGCCTGCCTGCCTGCCTGCTGTCTGTCAGCATGAAGTGTTTAAATTGAAGTATCCTACGAGTAGTTCGGCCATACATACTACATTTGTGACCGCATGCACAAATTCCTTTGTAAAACATTGGCTCCCTCTTGTGGACCACTGACTTTTAATTATGTGGTGTATGATATGTATTTCAATAAAGAAGGAAAAATGGTGTCTGTGATGATCTTGAATGTGCTAGTCTTGTCTATTTTGTCTTGTACTGTGTGAGTAGTATTCTAATGCTTTTGACCAACTGGGTGCGCTGCTGCTGCTGCCTGCCTGCCTGCCTGCAGTAGATAGAATCTATGCACGGAACCTTCACCTGCTGCTGCTGTCACAATGGGGCCTTCAGCCATTGACTCCGGAACTCTCACGTGTCACAATGGGCTCTGGACTTATCTAAGGCAGAGAAAAATGGCGCCGTCTTCAGTCTGCTGCTGGAACAGCAGCAGACCACATGGCAGGGGGATTGTCTTTTTTTTTTTTAAAGGGGCAATTTGCAGACTTGCACTAATAGTTGCACTCTGGAGCGCCAAAGGGATGGAGGGTGTGTTCAGATGGGCGGAGTTATGCAGATCAGGCGGAGTTATGCAGATTAGGCGGAGTTAGGCAGATTTTTTAAAAACGCGTTGGGCCCAACTTGAACACACCCCCACACACCCCCACACACCCCCCACACGCCCCCACACACACCAGAACTGCCATTTGAGAAGACATCCAGAGTTTAGAAAAAAAATGTCTTCCCCTGGGCAATCATCTTTTGGGCTCTCTCCACAGTGAGTCCTGGTTGTGGGCCATGGGGCGTCTGGAGTGGCAAACCATTTCAGGCTATCGCTTCTCGGCCTTTTGGCTAAGATCAGGGTTTATTGCCCTGGTCTTGGCTGAGAGGTGCTTGGGGTACCCGGCTCCTTGGCCTGGGGGGATCGTCTCACCTCTGGTGGGACTTCACCCCCCTGCTGCTATTGGGGAGTCGGCTTAGTCCCCTTGCATCCGGTTGTGATCCCCCGGCTATAGGCCGTGTCCGAGTGACGTCCCTCGTGGGAAGTTTTCTTCTTTCTGCTGTGGTAGAATATACCGACAGTCCATCGCTATGAATTTTGTCAAGAACACCATCCGGTTGACCGTGGACCCGAGCAATGGAGCCAAGAACAACGTGGTATTCATCATCCGGGATCTCATCGAGGAAAAGGCTGGAGCAAAGCGTACGGAGATCTTCAGTTGCAACGAATTTCCTCGTCAAGGTAATTACGACGTGACTTTTGTGGACCAAAACGTTTGCCTGAATGTGTTTGAGTGGCTACGGGCTAATGCTGAGGATCCTCTTCTGGAAGGAGTTGGCTGGATACCACTGTTTGGGTTACAAGAAAAAGAGGTAACTGTGACTGTGTATAACCCCTTCACGGACCCGGCTTTGTTGCAGAGCTTTCTCTCGCAATATTGTGAGTATGTAAAGTTAGGAGAACGGCAGGTGAATATCTTGGGCATCTTCAACTGTAAATATACGTTTCGTGTTAAATTGAAGAGGGACCCTGATAGTGTGGGTGGTTTCAGGCACCCTCCTGCAAATTTCTCTGTGGCAGGTCACAGAGGCTTTTTGACGTACCCAGGACAGCCTCGTTTCTGTAGAAAATGTTTTTGTTTCGGACATGTACAGACAGAGTGTACTAAAGGACAGTGTTGCCGAAATTGCAGGAAAGAGGGGCATGCTGCTAACCAATGTCCTTCGCCTAAAACCTGTGATGTCTGTGGGAGTAGTACACATATGTATAAAGACTGTCCCAATAGTGCACCTAGGCGGTCCGACAAAGAGCAAATGGAGGAAGAGTTGGCCAGGAGGGAAAGGGCAAGAATTGTAAAAGAAGTTGCAAGGATTGAGAGGGAGGAGGAAGAGAGAAGGAGGCGGAGTGCGAGTAGAGCCATGCCCCCTCCAGATTCAGAGAGTGTGAGTCTGAGGCCATGTTCTAGGGCAGAGAAAGAGGAGAAAAAGGAGGAAAAGAAGAAGAAAAAGAAGGAAAAAGAGTGGAGGAGGGAAGAGAAGGAGTTTTGGAGGGCAGCTGCAGAGGTGGAGGCGCATCTTCCTGAAATGGAAGTGCAGGGGCAGTTGCCTGAAATAATGACTTTTAGTGAGGCAATGGACGCCGCGGAGAGCGATGCGCAAATTTCGGAGGTGGATAGCCCTGAGCATTTGTCTAATCCCGAACATATTGAGGAGTTTGAGTCAGATGACGATAGAGCTGCAAAAAAGAGTCGGCGGGAGGATGATGGAGATGATGAGGAGGTGGAGAGTAGTACTCCTCAGAGAAAGATTGGCCCTGCAAGAAGGAGGACTGAGGGTGGTGAGATCAGTGGGTCAGACACTTGTTGTTCAATTCAGATGGTGGAGGAGGATAGTGGTGATGCTGGATAGTGTTGCCATATACTGCACTAAATGTGTTGTTTTTTTCTCTTGTGAGCTTTGGCTTAGGCCAAAGGCTTTTATTTTCTGTGTAGTTAGTTGAAGTGTGGATTTTGTAAATATGGGGTTTACCATAATTTCACAAAATGTTAGAGTCTTTAAAAGTAAAGTTAGGAGAGCTGCAATTTTTGAGTTTTTAGCTATGCAAAATGCATCTATTTTTTGTTTACAAGAGTGTGGGGTAGTGGATGGTGTGAAAGGGGATGAATGGTCTTATGGTGCGTCTGTGTGGTCAGGGAGTGCATGTAATAAGAATGATGGGGTGGGAATATTGGTTAAAGGGAGAGAGGTGGTTTTGAATGATTATCTGGTGATTGAGGTAGGGAGGTGTATTTTGGCTAATTTTGAGTATAGAAATGTAAAGTTTTGTGTTATTAATATTTATGCGCCGGTTGATAAGAATGAGCGTAAAGCTTTATTTGAAAAAGTTAAGCTTTTTGTTCCAGGGAGGATGCCTGTAGTGGTTGTGGGGGATATGAATTGTGATGTGGGGAAAGTGAATGTGGATGTGTCAGGGAAGGCTTTGTTGGAGTTAGTGAGTGATTTTGATCTGGGTGATATGCAGCGTGTGTGTAGTGTGAGTCCTGTGTTGAATACTTTTTTATCTGAGAGTGGAAGGGTGCAATCTAGGTTGGATTATTGCTTTATTTCAAAAAATATAACTGCTGTTGATTATAAGCAAGAAAATGTTTTGTTTTCTGATCATGTGTGTATGAAGTGTGAGGTGGATATAAAGGTTGGTGGAGTGTTTGGGAAAGGGTTGTGGAAGTTAAATGTGAAGTTGTTAGAGAGTGAAGATGTGAGAAAGGAGTATGCAAGACGGTATGAAGGGTGGTGTAAGCGTAAAAATGGTTTTGGGAATGTTTGTGTTTGGTGGGATTGGGTGAAGAGACAAACAAAAATATTCTTTAAAAGTTTAGGGTATAAGTGTGCAGCTATTAAAAGAGAGAATTTTGTTAAATTGAATGCACGTTTGAGTGTATTGTATAAGTTGAGGGAAGGAGGAATGGAAGTGGAAGAAGAGATATTACAGGTGAAAAAGGAAATTAATGACTTTTTGTTAGAGAAAGGGAGGAGTATAGTTTTTAGAGCAAAAATTGACAAAATGGAACATGATGAGAAATGTTCACGTTTTTTCTTTAAAAAGGTGTTTGGGAAGAAACAGAGTATGAGTGTGCTGAATGGGGAGGATGGAAGAGAAGTGAGTGGTGAGGATATGTGTGAAGAGGTGGCTAAGTTCTATGAGGAGTTGTATGCAGTGAAGTGGAGGGATGAGGGTTTGGAGAGTGATGTGTTAAATATGTTAGAAAGTAAGTTGTCTGAGACGGAAAGGGAGAGTGTGATGTGTGAGGTGACTAGTGATGAGGTGTGGAAGGTGATGAATAGTATGGCGCTAAATAAGACGCCAGGGGAGGATGGTCTCCCAGTAGAGTTTTATCGAGTGATGTGGGATGTGATTGGTAATGACTTTGTGGAGGTGTGTAAGTATATGTGGTTAAATATGGAGGTGGCTGAGAGTATGCGTGCGGGAATGGTTGTGTTGATACCTAAAAAGGGGGATTTGAAGAGTTTGAGGAATTGGAGGCCGATAACGTTATTAAACTGTGATTATAAAATCTATGCAAAATTAATGGCGAATAGGATGCGTGATGTGATAGAGAGTGTGATTGGGGATGAACAGTGTTGTGCGGTACCTGGGAGGCGTATACATGATTGTGTGTGTATGCTAAGAGATTGTCTATGGGACTGTATGGGGCGAAAGAAGAGTGCGTTTTTGTTGAGTTTAGATTTTGAGAAGGCGTATGATAGATTATCGCATGGGTTTTTGTTTAGTGTGTTGCTAAGAATGGGTTTTCCAGCTGATTTTGTTGGGAGAGTGAGGAGTTTATATAAGGATATTTACAGTTGTGTTTTGATGAATGGTTATGTGGGAAGGAGAGTGAATGTCTTTTCAGGGGTTCGTCAAGGGTGTCCTTTGTCACCTGTGGCCTTTATTTGTGCAATTGAGCCTTTGTTGTGTATGCTGAGGAAAGATAAGGTGGTTAGGGGCGTGCAAGTGCCAGGAGGAGGGGGTAGAGAGTGGAAAGTTAGTGGTTATATGGATGATGTGTGTGTATTGTGCGATTCAGAATGTTCGGTGAGGCGGGTGAAGTTATTAGTGTCCTTTTTTTGTGGTGCGTCTGCATTTAAGGTTAATTGGGAAAAGAGTGAGTGTAAGGTATTTGGAAATGGTGTTTTAAGTAGGGATGTTGGAGTGAATGTGGTTAATGGGCCTATTAAAATATTGGGTGTGAAGTTTTCAGAGAAGTTGGATGGGAAGGAAAGTTGGAATGATGCGAAAGAGAAGGTTGAGCGGAAGCTGTGTTTTTGGAGGTTGAGAAACCTTACGTTTTTTGGAAAGATCTTAGTTATAAAGAGTGTGGTGTTGCCGATTTTTTTGTATGTAGCAGTAGTGTTTCCACCAGGGTATATGTGTGTGAGGAGTTTGAATAGGATTCTGTTTGTGTTTTTATGGAATTCAAAGATGGAGAGGGCTAGGAGAGAAATTTTGGTGAAGAGATTGGAGAAAGGTGGGTTGGGTTTTCCAAATTTGGAAGTTTTTTTTGGTGTGAATATTGTTGTGTATGTGCTGAAAGTGATAAGGGCGGATGGGAAATTTTCATCTATGTGTAGGTATTTATTTGGAGCGTATCTGTTTAAGTTAAAATGGAGAGAAAGGGATTTGAGGTGTCCGGTTGCTTTTGAGGTTCCTGTATGGTATGTGTGGGTTTATAAGTTTTTGGTGAAGTATGAGTTGTGTGATGTGGATGTAAGACTAGTGGAAAAGAAGAAGGCTGTGTATAGAATGATTGAGTGTAGAGAGATAGAGTGTGATATCAATATGGTTAGAGGAGCTGATGTACAAAAGGTGTGGAAGAAAGTACGGATGGATGGTATGACAAACAGACAGAGTGAGATTGTGTGGCAGTCATTGCATGGAGTGTTACCAGTAAGAGAGTTTCAGAGAAATAGGGGTTTAGTGAGGAGTGAGAGGTGTCCGAGAGAAGGTTGTGGTGGGTGTGAAAGTGTAATACATGTGTTCTGGAATTGTCAGTATGCTAGAGATGTGATTGGAAGAATGGGTCCTTTGTGCAAAGAACTGTGTGGTGTGAATTTTTTATCCTTTGAGTTGTTCATGTTTGGTTTAGGGTTGTGTGATGGAGTGAAGGAGAGAGTGTTGTGGTTAATGCTTGCATGTATAAAGGAAGTGTTATGGGATGTGAGAAATGTGCATGTGTTCAAGAGGAAGAATATTGAGGTTAGAAATACCGTGAAGGTGATTTTGGGGAAGATATATGTTTGTTTTTTGTGGGATAAGAAAAGGAAGGGGGAGGTGGATGCGGAAGGAATTTGGAAGGTTAAAAAGTGGAGATATTTTGTTAATACTTCTTGATTTGTTCTTTTGTAATGTAAATATGTATTTTGAAAAAAGAAAGATTTTTCCGATGATGATGGGAACGGCTTTTTGTGTTTCAATTTTGACACAGCTGTTTGGGTATGTTTCTTCGGTTTTGGATTTCTAGACCGTGAAATTCCCCATCTGAGGGAGAAAAAAAAAAAAAAAAAAAAAAAATCTGTTCTTATCAGTTTAATATCTGATACGTCCCCTATTTGGGGACCATATATTAAATGGATTTTTAGAACAGGGAGCTGGAAATGGAGCTTGCTCTGTCCACTCCACGCATTGACCCGTTATTGCAGTATCTCCGGGAACAGTGCACCCCTTCTCTGATCCGGTTTCCAAAAACAGATTGAATTGAAATCAGCCCAGCAAGTTGTCATTTAACACTTTCTGAGAATTCTTTTCAGGGTCAAAGAAGCACGTTTCAGGTGGCAAATGTAGCAATTTGCTCAGTTTCACTGGACCGTTTGCAACATTTCCTGTGCCTTGCTTTCACCTGTGCATGTTCAGCATTGGATTGCATCCAATATGCAATCAATCAATCAAGCAATCAAGCAATCTTTGCTGGTTGCAACAGGTGTGTTAAGATGTAGGCCCGAATGAGGCCTTTGTAACAGTGTTGCTAATATATTGTGCCATCTACAAAATTAGGCCCCTGCCTGCCTGCCTGCCTGCCTGCCTGCCTGCTGTCTGTCAGCATGAAGTGTTTAAATTGAAGTATCCTACGAGTAGTTCGGCCATACATACTACATTTGTGACCGCATGCACAAATTCCTTTGTAAAACATTGGCTCCCTCTTGTGGACCACTGACTTTTAATTATGTGGTGTATGATATGTATTTCAATAAAGAAGGAAAAATGGTGTCTGTGATGATCTTGAATGTGCTAGTCTTGTCTATTTTGTCTTGTACTGTGTGAGTAGTATTCTAATGCTTTTGACCAACTGGGTGCGCTGCTGCTGCTGCCTGCCTGCCTGCCTGCAGTAGATAGAATCTATGCACGGAACCTTCACCTGCTGCTGCTGTCACAATGGGGCCTTCAGCCATTGACTCCGGAACTCTCACGTGTCACAATGGGCTCTGGACTTATCTAAGGCAGAGAAAAATGGCGCCGTCTTCAGTCTGCTGCTGGAACAGCAGCAGACCACATGGCAGGGGGATTGTCTTTTTTTTTTTTAAAGGGGCAATTTGCAGACTTGCACTAATAGTTGCACTCTGGAGCGCCAAAGGGATGGAGGGTGTGTTCAGATGGGCGGAGTTATGCAGATCAGGCGGAGTTATGCAGATTAGGCGGAGTTAGGCAGATTTTTTAAAAACGCGTTGGGCCCAACTTGAACACACCCCCACACACCCCCACACACCCCCCACACGCCCCCACACACACCAGAACTGCCATTTGAGAAGGCATCCAGAGTTTAGAAAAAAAATGTCTTCCCCTGGGCAATCATCTTTTGGGCTCTCTCCACAGTGAGTCCTGGTTGTGGGCCATGGGGCGTCTGGAGTGGCAAACCATTTCAGGCTATCGCTTCTCGGCCTTTTGGCTAAGATCAAGTGCAGTGGCTTAATTGTTGCTGTACTTGGTCTGGCCTAAGGTGCCCAGGGTACCCGGCTCCTTGGCCTGGGGGGATCGCTGCATTTGACAGTGTGGCTTCACCCCCCTGCTGCTATTGGGGAGTCGGATTAGTCCCTGGGCAACGAGAGGCGATCACCCTTGCCACTACATCTGTAGTGGGCAACTGTTCCAACACATAGCTGTTGGGGCAACATTGGAGATATGGAGTTCTGGAGGAAGAGGAGCTGCTTGCGGTTCTTTCGAAAGCCAGGCATGGAGGACGTCTTGTTGGATGAAAAGCGGATTATGGACTTTTTTGTGGATTTTGGAGCAATCTGGAAAGAAGATATTTTGTGTATGCAAGAAGCAAGATATAGAAGGAGCTTTGACGTGACTTTAAAATCAGAAGGTAAATGTTTGGATTTCTTTAAGTGGTGGAATGGAGAAAACTTTGGAGATATTGGTCTGATGGTATCATGTATGGGAAAACCAAGAAGTGTTGTTGTATGTATGGATGACCCTTTTGTAGACACTGAAGAGGTGTTGAGTTATTTGAAGACAAAGTATGTGGAGGCAAAGTTTCAGAAAATTTTTTTGAATACTATTGGTGTATGGAATGGAAAAAGACGTTTTTTGGTATGGACAAAGGAAGATGAGGAGTTGTTGGTAGGAAAAATTATGATAAACGGGAAGTTTGGGTTTTGTTATGTGGAAAGAGAGAAAACTTTAGCAGTGAATTTTGAACTTTTTGAGAAGATGGAAGGAGTTTTGGAAAAGAAAGAAGATGAAGAAATCGAGAGAAGGGAATGTATGGAGGAGCTTAAGGAGAGATTTATAATGGATAAAGATGAAGACAAAGTTAGAAAGGTTGAAAGTGCGGAGAAAAGAGTTAATAAAAAATGGAAACGGAAGATAATTCAAAAGGAGAAAAGGGAGACTGTGTGTAAAGAGAAGGAAAAGACAATGGGAAAAATAGAGTTTCAGGGTGAGGAAGATTTTTTTGAGTATTGGGAGGAGGGAGTTAAAAAGGAAAAAAAAAAAGAGACTGGGAGTAAAGAGAAGGGAAAGGAAAAAGGGAAAAAAATGGTGATGATTCAGGAAGATATAATATTTGACTATAGAGACATTTGGTTACCTGAGGAGTACAAATAGGATAGTTTGTTTTTGTTTATAAAGATATTCTATAGGGATATTGTGTTCTGTATTATGTATATGATGTGATTTGTATTTTATTTTTAACAGAAGTGGTTTCAAAATGATGATGTCGAACTCATGTTTAAGTCGTTTAATACGATTAATTTTATTTTTGAGCTTTGATACTGATGAAACCGTATCTGTTCTTATCAGTTTAATATCTGATACGTCCCCTATTTGGGGACCATATATTAAATGGATTTTTAGAACAGGGAGCTGGAAATGGAGCTTGCTCTGTCCACTCCACGCATTGACCCGTTATTGCAGTATCTCCGGGAACAGTGCACCCCTTCTCTGATCCGGTTTCCAAAAACAGATTGAATTGAAATCAGCCCAGCAAGTTGTCATTTAACACTTTCTGAGAATTCTTTTCAGGGTCAAAGAAGCACGTTTCAGGTGGCAAATGTAGCAATTTGCTCAGTTTCACTGGACCGTTTGCAACATTTCCTGTGCCTTGCTTTCACCTGTGCATGTTCAGCATTGGATTGCATCCAATATGCAATCAATCAATCAAGCAATCAAGCAATCTTTGCTGGTTGCAACAGGTGTGTTAAGATGTAGGCCCGAATGAGGCCTTTGTAACAGTGTTGCTAATATATTGTGCCATCTACAAAATTAGGCCCCTGCCTGCCTGCCTGCCTGCCTGCCTGCCTGCTGTCTGTCAGCATGAAGTGTTTAAATTGAAGTATCCTACGAGTAGTTCGGCCATACATACTACATTTGTGACCGCATGCACAAATTCCTTTGTAAAACATTGGCTCCCTCTTGTGGACCACTGACTTTTAATTATGTGGTGTATGATATGTATTTCAATAAAGAAGGAAAAATGGTGTCTGTGATGATCTTGAATGTGCTAGTCTTGTCTATTTTGTCTTGTACTGTGTGAGTAGTATTCTAATGCTTTTGACCAACTGGGTGCGCTGCTGCTGCTGCCTGCCTGCCTGCCTGCAGTAGATAGAATCTATGCACGGAACCTTCACCTGCTGCTGCTGTCACAATGGGGCCTTCAGCCATTGACTCCGGAACTCTCACGTGTCACAATGGGCTCTGGACTTATCTAAGGCAGAGAAAAATGGCGCCGTCTTCAGTCTGCTGCTGGAACAGCAGCAGACCACATGGCAGGGGGATTGTCTTTTTTTTTTTTAAAGGGGCAATTTGCAGACTTGCACTAATAGTTGCACTCTGGAGCGCCAAAGGGATGGAGGGTGTGTTCAGATGGGCGGAGTTATGCAGATCAGGCGGAGTTATGCAGATTAGGCGGAGTTAGGCAGATTTTTTAAAAACGCGTTGGGCCCAACTTGAACACACCCCCACACACCCCCACACACCCCCCACACGCCCCCACACACACCAGAACTGCCATTTGAGAAGGCATCCAGAGTTTAGAAAAAAAATGTCTTCCCCTGGGCAATCATCTTTTGGGCTCTCTCCACAGTGAGTCCTGGTTGTGGGCCATGGGGCGTCTGGAGTGGCAAACCATTTCAGGCTATCGCTTCTCGGCCTTTTGGCTAAGATCAAGTGTAGTATCTGTTCTTATCAGTTTAATATCTGATACGTCCCCTATTTGGGGACCATATATTAAATGGATTTTTAGAACAGGGAGCTGGAAATGGAGCTTGCTCTGTCCACTCCACGCATTGACCCGTTATTGCAGTATCTCCGGGAACAGTGCACCCCTTCTCTGATCCGGTTTCCAAAAACAGATTGAATTGAAATCAGCCCAGCAAGTTGTCATTTAACACTTTCTGAGAATTCTTTTCAGGGTCAAAGAAGCACGTTTCAGGTGGCAAATGTAGCAATTTGCTCAGTTTCACTGGACCGTTTGCAACATTTCCTGTGCCTTGCTTTCACCTGTGCATGTTCAGCATTGGATTGCATCCAATATGCAATCAATCAATCAAGCAATCAAGCAATCTTTGCTGGTTGCAACAGGTGTGTTAAGATGTAGGCCCGAATGAGGCCTTTGTAACAGTGTTGCTAATATATTGTGCCATCTACAAAATTAGGCCCCTGCCTGCCTGCCTGCCTGCCTGCCTGCCTGCTGTCTGTCAGCATGAAGTGTTTAAATTGAAGTATCCTACGAGTAGTTCGGCCATACATACTACATTTGTGACCGCATGCACAAATTCCTTTGTAAAACATTGGCTCCCTCTTGTGGACCACTGACTTTTAATTATGTGGTGTATGATATGTATTTCAATAAAGAAGGAAAAATGGTGTCTGTGATGATCTTGAATGTGCTAGTCTTGTCTATTTTGTCTTGTACTGTGTGAGTAGTATTCTAATGCTTTTGACCAACTGGGTGCGCTGCTGCTGCTGCCTGCCTGCCTGCCTGCAGTAGATAGAATCTATGCACGGAACCTTCACCTGCTGCTGCTGTCACAATGGGGCCTTCAGCCATTGACTCCGGAACTCTCACGTGTCACAATGGGCTCTGGACTTATCTAAGGCAGAGAAAAATGGCGCCGTCTTCAGTCTGCTGCTGGAACAGCAGCAGACCACATGGCAGGGGGATTGTCTTTTTTTTTTTTAAAGGGGCAATTTGCAGACTTGCACTAATAGTTGCACTCTGGAGCGCCAAAGGGATGGAGGGTGTGTTCAGATGGGCGGAGTTATGCAGATCAGGCGGAGTTATGCAGATTAGGCGGAGTTAGGCAGATTTTTTAAAAACGCGTTGGGCCCAACTTGAACACACCCCCACACACCCCCACACACCCCCCACACGCCCCCACACACACCAGAACTGCCATTTGAGAAGGCATCCAGAGTTTAGAAAAAAAATGTCTTCCCCTGGGCAATCATCTTTTGGGCTCTCTCCACAGTGAGTCCTGGTTGTGGGCCATGGGGCGTCTGGAGTGGCAAACCATTTCAGGCTATCGCTTCTCGGCCTTTTGGCTAAGATCAAGTGTAGTATCTGTTCTTATCAGTTTAATATCTGATACGTCCCCTATTTGGGGACCATATATTAAATGGATTTTTAGAACAGGGAGCTGGAAATGGAGCTTGCTCTGTCCACTCCACGCATTGACCCGTTATTGCAGTATCTCCGGGAACAGTGCACCCCTTCTCTGATCCGGTTTCCAAAAACAGATTGAATTGAAATCAGCCCAGCAAGTTGTCATTTAACACTTTCTGAGAATTCTTTTCAGGGTCAAAGAAGCACGTTTCAGGTGGCAAATGTAGCAATTTGCTCAGTTTCACTGGACCGTTTGCAACATTTCCTGTGCCTTGCTTTCACCTGTGCATGTTCAGCATTGGATTGCATCCAATATGCAATCAATCAATCAAGCAATCAAGCAATCTTTGCTGGTTGCAACAGGTGTGTTAAGATGTAGGCCCGAATGAGGCCTTTGTAACAGTGTTGCTAATATATTGTGCCATCTACAAAATTAGGCCCCTGCCTGCCTGCCTGCCTGCCTGCCTGCCTGCTGTCTGTCAGCATGAAGTGTTTAAATTGAAGTATCCTACGAGTAGTTCGGCCATACATACTACATTTGTGACCGCATGCACAAATTCCTTTGTAAAACATTGGCTCCCTCTTGTGGACCACTGACTTTTAATTATGTGGTGTATGATATGTATTTCAATAAAGAAGGAAAAATGGTGTCTGTGATGATCTTGAATGTGCTAGTCTTGTCTATTTTGTCTTGTACTGTGTGAGTAGTATTCTAATGCTTTTGACCAACTGGGTGCGCTGCTGCTGCTGCCTGCCTGCCTGCCTGCAGTAGATAGAATCTATGCACGGAACCTTCACCTGCTGCTGCTGTCACAATGGGGCCTTCAGCCATTGACTCCGGAACTCTCACGTGTCACAATGGGCTCTGGACTTATCTAAGGCAGAGAAAAATGGCGCCGTCTTCAGTCTGCTGCTGGAACAGCAGCAGACCACATGGCAGGGGGATTGTCTTTTTTTTTTTTAAAGGGGCAATTTGCAGACTTGCACTAATAGTTGCACTCTGGAGCGCCAAAGGGATGGAGGGTGTGTTCAGATGGGCGGAGTTATGCAGATCAGGCGGAGTTATGCAGATTAGGCGGAGTTAGGCAGATTTTTTAAAAACGCGTTGGGCCCAACTTGAACACACCCCCACACACCCCCACACACCCCCCACACGCCCCCACACACACCAGAACTGCCATTTGAGAAGGCATCCAGAGTTTAGAAAAAAAATGTCTTCCCCTGGGCAATCATCTTTTGGGCTCTCTCCACAGTGAGTCCTGGTTGTGGGCCATGGGGCGTCTGGAGTGGCAAACCATTTCAGGCTATCGCTTCTCGGCCTTTTGGCTAAGATCAAGTGTAGTATCTGTTCTTATCAGTTTAATATCTGATACGTCCCCTATTTGGGGACCATATATTAAATGGATTTTTAGAACAGGGAGCTGGAAATGGAGCTTGCTCTGTCCACTCCACGCATTGACCCGTTATTGCAGTATCTCCGGGAACAGTGCACCCCTTCTCTGATCCGGTTTCCAAAAACAGATTGAATTGAAATCAGCCCAGCAAGTTGTCATTTAACACTTTCTGAGAATTCTTTTCAGGGTCAAAGAAGCACGTTTCAGGTGGCAAATGTAGCAATTTGCTCAGTTTCACTGGACCGTTTGCAACATTTCCTGTGCCTTGCTTTCACCTGTGCATGTTCAGCATTGGATTGCATCCAATATGCAATCAATCAATCAAGCAATCAAGCAATCTTTGCTGGTTGCAACAGGTGTGTTAAGATGTAGGCCCGAATGAGGCCTTTGTAACAGTGTTGCTAATATATTGTGCCATCTACAAAATTAGGCCCCTGCCTGCCTGCCTGCCTGCCTGCCTGCCTGCTGTCTGTCAGCATGAAGTGTTTAAATTGAAGTATCCTACGAGTAGTTCGGCCATACATACTACATTTGTGACCGCATGCACAAATTCCTTTGTAAAACATTGGCTCCCTCTTGTGGACCACTGACTTTTAATTATGTGGTGTATGATATGTATTTCAATAAAGAAGGAAAAATGGTGTCTGTGATGATCTTGAATGTGCTAGTCTTGTCTATTTTGTCTTGTACTGTGTGAGTAGTATTCTAATGCTTTTGACCAACTGGGTGCGCTGCTGCTGCTGCCTGCCTGCCTGCCTGCAGTAGATAGAATCTATGCACGGAACCTTCACCTGCTGCTGCTGTCACAATGGGGCCTTCAGCCATTGACTCCGGAACTCTCACGTGTCACAATGGGCTCTGGACTTATCTAAGGCAGAGAAAAATGGCGCCGTCTTCAGTCTGCTGCTGGAACAGCAGCAGACCACATGGCAGGGGGATTGTCTTTTTTTTTTTTAAAGGGGCAATTTGCAGACTTGCACTAATAGTTGCACTCTGGAGCGCCAAAGGGATGGAGGGTGTGTTCAGATGGGCGGAGTTATGCAGATCAGGCGGAGTTATGCAGATTAGGCGGAGTTAGGCAGATTTTTTAAAAACGCGTTGGGCCCAACTTGAACACACCCCCACACACCCCCACACACCCCCCACACGCCCCCACACACACCAGAACTGCCATTTGAGAAGGCATCCAGAGTTTAGAAAAAAAATGTCTTCCCCTGGGCAATCATCTTTTGGGCTCTCTCCACAGTGAGTCCTGGTTGTGGGCCATGGGGCGTCTGGAGTGGCAAACCATTTCAGGCTATCGCTTCTCGGCCTTTTGGCTAAGATCAAGTGTAGTATCTGTTCTTATCAGTTTAATATCTGATACGTCCCCTATTTGGGGACCATATATTAAATGGATTTTTAGAACAGGGAGCTGGAAATGGAGCTTGCTCTGTCCACTCCACGCATTGACCCGTTATTGCAGTATCTCCGGGAACAGTGCACCCCTTCTCTGATCCGGTTTCCAAAAACAGATTGAATTGAAATCAGCCCAGCAAGTTGTCATTTAACACTTTCTGAGAATTCTTTTCAGGGTCAAAGAAGCACGTTTCAGGTGGCAAATGTAGCAATTTGCTCAGTTTCACTGGACCGTTTGCAACATTTCCTGTGCCTTGCTTTCACCTGTGCATGTTCAGCATTGGATTGCATCCAATATGCAATCAATCAATCAAGCAATCAAGCAATCTTTGCTGGTTGCAACAGGTGTGTTAAGATGTAGGCCCGAATGAGGCCTTTGTAACAGTGTTGCTAATATATTGTGCCATCTACAAAATTAGGCCCCTGCCTGCCTGCCTGCCTGCCTGCCTGCCTGCTGTCTGTCAGCATGAAGTGTTTAAATTGAAGTATCCTACGAGTAGTTCGGCCATACATACTACATTTGTGACCGCATGCACAAATTCCTTTGTAAAACATTGGCTCCCTCTTGTGGACCACTGACTTTTAATTATGTGGTGTATGATATGTATTTCAATAAAGAAGGAAAAATGGTGTCTGTGATGATCTTGAATGTGCTAGTCTTGTCTATTTTGTCTTGTACTGTGTGAGTAGTATTCTAATGCTTTTGACCAACTGGGTGCGCTGCTGCTGCTGCCTGCCTGCCTGCCTGCAGTAGATAGAATCTATGCACGGAACCTTCACCTGCTGCTGCTGTCACAATGGGGCCTTCAGCCATTGACTCCGGAACTCTCACGTGTCACAATGGGCTCTGGACTTATCTAAGGCAGAGAAAAATGGCGCCGTCTTCAGTCTGCTGCTGGAACAGCAGCAGACCACATGGCAGGGGGATTGTCTTTTTTTTTTTTAAAGGGGCAATTTGCAGACTTGCACTAATAGTTGCACTCTGGAGCGCCAAAGGGATGGAGGGTGTGTTCAGATGGGCGGAGTTATGCAGATCAGGCGGAGTTATGCAGATTAGGCGGAGTTAGGCAGATTTTTTAAAAACGCGTTGGGCCCAACTTGAACACACCCCCACACACCCCCACACACCCCCCACACGCCCCCACACACACCAGAACTGCCATTTGAGAAGGCATCCAGAGTTTAGAAAAAAAATGTCTTCCCCTGGGCAATCATCTTTTGGGCTCTCTCCACAGTGAGTCCTGGTTGTGGGCCATGGGGCGTCTGGAGTGGCAAACCATTTCAGGCTATCGCTTCTCGGCCTTTTGGCTAAGATCAAGTGTAGTATCTGTTCTTATCAGTTTAATATCTGATACGTCCCCTATTTGGGGACCATATATTAAATGGATTTTTAGAACAGGGAGCTGGAAATGGAGCTTGCTCTGTCCACTCCACGCATTGACCCGTTATTGCAGTATCTCCGGGAACAGTGCACCCCTTCTCTGATCCGGTTTCCAAAAACAGATTGAATTGAAATCAGCCCAGCAAGTTGTCATTTAACACTTTCTGAGAATTCTTTTCAGGGTCAAAGAAGCACGTTTCAGGTGGCAAATGTAGCAATTTGCTCAGTTTCACTGGACCGTTTGCAACATTTCCTGTGCCTTGCTTTCACCTGTGCATGTTCAGCATTGGATTGCATCCAATATGCAATCAATCAATCAAGCAATCAAGCAATCTTTGCTGGTTGCAACAGGTGTGTTAAGATGTAGGCCCGAATGAGGCCTTTGTAACAGTGTTGCTAATATATTGTGCCATCTACAAAATTAGGCCCCTGCCTGCCTGCCTGCCTGCCTGCCTGCCTGCTGTCTGTCAGCATGAAGTGTTTAAATTGAAGTATCCTACGAGTAGTTCGGCCATACATACTACATTTGTGACCGCATGCACAAATTCCTTTGTAAAACATTGGCTCCCTCTTGTGGACCACTGACTTTTAATTATGTGGTGTATGATATGTATTTCAATAAAGAAGGAAAAATGGTGTCTGTGATGATCTTGAATGTGCTAGTCTTGTCTATTTTGTCTTGTACTGTGTGAGTAGTATTCTAATGCTTTTGACCAACTGGGTGCGCTGCTGCTGCTGCCTGCCTGCCTGCCTGCAGTAGATAGAATCTATGCACGGAACCTTCACCTGCTGCTGCTGTCACAATGGGGCCTTCAGCCATTGACTCCGGAACTCTCACGTGTCACAATGGGCTCTGGACTTATCTAAGGCAGAGAAAAATGGCGCCGTCTTCAGTCTGCTGCTGGAACAGCAGCAGACCACATGGCAGGGGGATTGTCTTTTTTTTTTTTAAAGGGGCAATTTGCAGACTTGCACTAATAGTTGCACTCTGGAGCGCCAAAGGGATGGAGGGTGTGTTCAGATGGGCGGAGTTATGCAGATCAGGCGGAGTTATGCAGATTAGGCGGAGTTAGGCAGATTTTTTAAAAACGCGTTGGGCCCAACTTGAACACACCCCCACACACCCCCACACACCCCCCACACGCCCCCACACACACCAGAACTGCCATTTGAGAAGGCATCCAGAGTTTAGAAAAAAAATGTCTTCCCCTGGGCAATCATCTTTTGGGCTCTCTCCACAGTGAGTCCTGGTTGTGGGCCATGGGGCGTCTGGAGTGGCAAACCATTTCAGGCTATCGCTTCTCGGCCTTTTGGCTAAGATCAAGTGCAGTGGCTTAATTGTTGCTGTACTTGGTCTGGCCTAAGGTGCCCAGGGTACCCGGCTCCTTGGCCTGGGGGGATCGCTGCATTTGACAGTGTGGCTTCACCCCCCTGCTGCTATTGGGGAGTCGGATTAGTCCCTGGGCAACGAGAGGCGATCACCCTTGCCACTACATCTGTAGTGGGCAACTGTTCCAACACATAGCTGTTGGGGCAACATTGGAGATATGGAGTTCTGGAGGAAGAGGAGCTGCTTGCGGTTCTTTCGAAAGCCAGGCATGGAGGACGTCTTGTTGGATGAAAAGCGGATTATGGACTTTTTTGTGGATTTTGGAGCAATCTGGAAAGAAGATATTTTGTGTATGCAAGAAGCAAGATATAGAAGGAGCTTTGACGTGACTTTAAAATCAGAAGGTAAATGTTTGGATTTCTTTAAGTGGTGGAATGGAGAAAACTTTGGAGATATTGGTCTGATGGTATCATGTATGGGAAAACCAAGAAGTGTTGTTGTATGTATGGATGACCCTTTTGTAGACACTGAAGAGGTGTTGAGTTATTTGAAGACAAAGTATGTGGAGGCAAAGTTTCAGAAAATTTTTTTGAATACTATTGGTGTATGGAATGGAAAAAGACGTTTTTTGGTATGGACAAAGGAAGATGAGGAGTTGTTGGTAGGAAAAATTATGATAAACGGGAAGTTTGGGTTTTGTTATGTGGAAAGAGAGAAAACTTTAGCAGTGAATTTTGAACTTTTTGAGAAGATGGAAGGAGTTTTGGAAAAGAAAGAAGATGAAGAAATCGAGAGAAGGGAATGTATGGAGGAGCTTAAGGAGAGATTTATAATGGATAAAGATGAAGACAAAGTTAGAAAGGTTGAAAGTGCGGAGAAAAGAGTTAATAAAAAATGGAAACGGAAGATAATTCAAAAGGAGAAAAGGGAGACTGTGTGTAAAGAGAAGGAAAAGACAATGGGAAAAATAGAGTTTCAGGGTGAGGAAGATTTTTTTGAGTATTGGGAGGAGGGAGTTAAAAAGGAAAAAAAAGAGACTGGGAGTAAAGAGAAGGGAAAGGAAAAAGGGAAAAAAAATGGTGATGATTCAGGAAGATATAATATTTGACTATAGAGACATTTGGTTACCTGAGGAGTACAAATAGGATAGTTTGTTTTTGTTTATAAAGATATTCTATAGGGATATTGTGTTCTGTATTATGTATATGATGTGATTTGTATTTTATTTTTAACAGAAGTGGTTTCAAAATGATGATGTCGAACTCATGTTTAAGTCGTTTAATACGATTAATTTTATTTTTGAGCTTTGATACTGATGAAACCGTATCTGTTCTTATCAGTTTAATATCTGATACGTCCCCTATTTGGGGACCATATATTAAATGGATTTTTAGAACAGGGAGCTGGAAATGGAGCTTGCTCTGTCCACTCCACGCATTGACCCGTTATTGCAGTATCTCCGGGAACAGTGCACCCCCTTCTCTGATCCGGTTTCCAAAAACAGATTGAATTGAAATCAGCCCAGCAAGTTGTCATTTAACACTTTCTGAGAATTCTTTTCAGGGTCAAAGAAGCACGTTTCAGGTGGCAAATGTAGCAATTTGCTCAGTTTCACTGGGACCGTTTGCAACATTTCCTGTGCCTTGCTTTCACCTGTGCATGTTCAGCATTGGATTGCATCCAATATGCAATCAATCAATCAAGCAATCAAGCAATCTTTGCTGGTTGCAACAGGTGTGTTAAGATGTAGGCCCGAATGAGGCCTTTGTAACAGTGTTGCTAATATATTGTGCCATCTACAAAATTAGGCCCCTGCCTGCCTGCCTGCCTGCCTGCCTGCCTGCTGTCTGTCAGCATGAAGTGTTTAAATTGAAGTATCCTACGAGTAGTTCGGCCATACATACTACATTTGTGACCGCATGCACAAATTCCTTTGTAAAACATTGGCTCCCTCTTGTGGACCACTGACTTTTAATTATGTGGTGTATGATATGTATTTCAATAAAGAAGGAAAAATGGTGGTGTCTGTGATGATCTTGAATGTGCTAGTCTTGTCTATTTTGTCTTGTACTGTGTGAGTAGTATTCTAATGCTTTTGACCAACTGGGTGCGCTGCTGCTGCTGCCTGCCTGCCTGCCTGCAGTAGATAGAATCTATGCACGGAACCTTCACCTGCTGCTGCTGTCACAATGGGGCCTTCAGCCATTGACTCCGGAACTCTCACGTGTCACAATGGGCTCTGGACTTATCTAAGGCAGAGAAAAATGGCGCCGTCCTTCAGTCTGCTGCTGGAACAGCAGCAGACCACATGGCAGGGGGATTGTCTTTTTTTTTTTTAAAGGGGCAATTTGCAGACTTGCACTAATAGTTGCACTCTGGAGCGCCAAAGGGATGGAGGGTGTGTTCAGATGGGCGGAGTTATGCAGATCAGGCGGAGTTATGCAGATTAGGCGGAGTTAGGCAGATTTTTTAAAAACGCGTTGGGCCCAACTTGAACACACCCCCCACACACCCCCACACACCCCCCACACGCCCCCACACACACCAGAACTGCCATTTGAGAAGGCATCCAGAGTTTAGAAAAAAAATGTCTTCCCCTGGGCAATCATCTTTTGGGCTCTCTCCACAGTGAGTCCTGGTTGTGGGCCATGGGGCGTCTGGAGTGGCAAACCATTTCAGGCTATCGCTTCTCGGCCTTTTGGCTAAGATCAAGTGTAGTATCTGTTCTTATCAGTTTAATATCTGATACGTCCCCTATTTGGGGACCATATATTAAATGGATTTTTAGAACAGGGAGCTGGAAATGGAGCTTGCTCTGTCCACTCCACGCATTGACCCGTTATTGCAGTATCTCCGGGAACAGTGCACCCCTTCTCTGATCCGGTTTCCAAAAACAGATTGAATTGAAATCAGCCCAGCAAGTTGTCATTTAACACTTTCTGAGAATTCTTTTCAGGGTCAAAGAAGCACGTTTCAGGTGGCAAATGTAGCAATTTGCTCAGTTTCACTGGACCGTTTGCAACATTTCCTGTGCCTTGCTTTCACCTGTGCATGTTCAGCATTGGATTGCATCCAATATGCAATCAATCAATCAAGCAATCAAGCAATCTTTGCTGGTTGCAACAGGTGTGTTAAGATGTAGGCCCGAATGAGGCCTTTGTAACAGTGTTGCTAATATATTGT
>NW_027194460.1:0-101623 GCF_032444005.1 Ranitomeya imitator
CGGTGAGCATGTGGCTCTATTAGTATAGGAGATACCTGAAAACATATCACACTTTTCATCATAGTGCTTTTACCAATGCATAAAATGCATGGAGAAGTCATTTCGAATGACTGGTCCTCAGTGTTGTGAGAACGATGACTGGTTAAAATTTTGGTGGTTTCTTGTTCAGTCCATAGGCCTACATCATGTGGCAAACCGGTGAGCATGTGGCTCTATTAGTATAGGAGATACCTGAAAACATATCACACTTTTCATCATAGTGCTTTTACCAATGCATAAAATGCATGGAGAAGTCAATTCGAATGACTGGTCCTCAGTGTTGTGAGAACGATGACTGGTTAAAATTTTTGGTGGTTTCTTGTTCAGTCCATGGGCCTACATCATGTGGCAAACCGGTGAGCATGTGACTCTATTAGTATAGGAGATACCTGAAAACATATCACACTTTTCATCATAGTGCTTTTACCAATGCATAAAATGCATGGAGAAGTCATTTCGAATGACTGGTCCTCAGTGTTGTGAGAACGATGACTGGTTAAAATTTTTGGTGGTTTCTTGTTCAGTCCATGGGCCTACATCATGTGGCAAACCGGTGAGCATGTGGCTCTATTAGTATAGGAGATACCTGAAAACATATCACACTTTTCATCATAGTGCTTTTACCAATGCATAAAATGCATGGAGAAGTCATTTCGAATGACTGGTCCTCAGTGTTGTGAGAACGATGACTGGTTAAAATTTTTGGTGGTTTCTTGTTCAGTCCATAGGCCTACATCATGTGGCAAACCGGTGAGCATGTGGCTCTATTAGTATAGGAGATACCTGAAAACATATCACACTTTTCATCATAGTGCTTTTACCAATGCATAAAATGCATGGAGAAGTCATTTCGAATGACTGGTCCTCAGTGTTGTGAGAACGATGACTGGTTAAAATTTTTGGTGGTTTCTTGTTCAGTCCATAGGCCTACATCATGTGGCAAACCGGTGAGCATGTGGCTCTATTAGTATAGGAGATACCTGAAAGCATATCACACTTTTCATCATAGTGCTTTTACCAATGCATAAAATGCATGGAGAAGTCATTTCGAATGACTGGTCCTCAGTGTTGTGAGAACGATGACTGGTTAAAATTTTTGGTGGTTTCTTGTTCAGTCCATAGGCCTACATCATGTGGCAAACCGGTGAGCATGTGGCTCTATTAGTATAGGAGATACCTGAAAACATATCACACTTTTCATCATAGTGCTTTTACCAATGCATAAAATGCATGGAGAAGTCATTTCGAATGACTGGTCCTCAGTGTTGTGAGAACGATGACTGGTTAAAATTTTTGGTGGTTTCTTGTTCAGTCCATAGGCCTACATCATGTGGCAAACCGGTGAGCATGTGGCTCTATTAGTATAGGAGATACCTGAAAACATATCACACTTTTCATCATAGTGCTTTTACCAATGCATAAAATGCATGGAGAAGTCATTTCGAATGACTGGTCCTCAGTGTTGTGAGAACGATGACTGGTTAAAATTTTTGGTGGTTTCTTGTTCAGTCCATGGGCCTACATCATGTGGCAAACCGGTGAGCATGTGGCTCTATTAGTATAGGAGATACCTGAAAACATATCACACTTTTCATCATAGTGCTTTTACCAATGCATAAAATGCATGGAGAAGTCATTTCGAATGACTGGTCCTCAGTGTTGTGAGAACGATGACTGGTTAAAATTTTTGGTGGTTTCTTGTTCAGTCCATAGGCCTACATCATGTGGCAAACCGGTGAGCATGTGGCTCTATTAGTATAGGAGATACCTGAAAACATATCACACTTTTCATCATAGTGCTTTTACCAATGCATAAAATGCATGGAGAAGTCATTTCGAATGACTGGTCCTCAGTGTTGTGAGAACGATGACTGGTTAAAATTTTTGGTGGTTTCTTGTTCAGTCCATAGGCCTACATCATGTGGCAAACTGGTGAGCATGTGGCTCTATTAGTATAGGAGATACCTGAAAACATATCACACTTTTCATCATAGTGCTTTTACCAATGCATAAAATGCATGGAGAAGTCATTTCGAATGACTGGTCCTCAGTGTTGTGAGAACGATGACTGGTTAAAATTTTTGTTGGTTTCTTGTTCAGTCCATATGCCTACATCATGTGGCAAACCGGTGAGCATGTGGCTCTATTAGTATAGGAGATACCTGAAAACATATCACACTTTTCATCATAGTGCTTTTACCAATGCATAAAATGCATGGAGAAGTCATTTCGAATGACTGGTCCTCAGTGTTGTGAGAACGATGACTGGTTAAAATTTTTGGTGGTTTCTTGTTCAGTCCATATGCCTACATCATGTGGCAAACCGGTGAGCATGTGGCTCTATTAGTATAGGAGATACCTGAAAACATATCACACTTTTCATCATAGTGCTTTTACCAATGCATAAAATGCATGGAGAAGTCATTTCGAATGACTGGTCCTCAGTGTTGTGAGAACGATGACTGGTTAAAATTTTTGGTGGTTTCTTGTTCAGTCCATAGGCCTACATCATGTGGCAAACCGGTGAGCATGTGGCTCTATTAGTATAGGAGATACCTGAAAACATATCACACTTTTCATCATAGTGCTTTTACCAATGCAGAAAATGCATGGAGAAGTCATTTCGAATGACTGGTCCTCAGTGTTGTGAGAACGATGACTGGTTAAAATTTTTGGTGGTTTCTTGTTCAGTCCATAGGCCTACATCATGTGGCAAACCGGTGAGCATGTGGCTCTATTAGTATAGGAGATACCTGAAAACATATCACACTTTTCATCATAGTGCTTTTACCAATGCATAAAATGCATGGAGAAGTCATTTCGAATGACTGGTCCTCAGTGTTGTGAGAACGATGACTGGTTAAAATTTTTGGTGGTTTCTTGTTCAGTCCATAGGCCTACATCATGTGGCAAACCGGTGAGCATGTGGCTCTATTAGTATAGGAGATACCTGAAAACATATCACACTTTTCATCATAGTGCTTTTACCAATGCATAAAATGCATGGAGAAGTCATTTCGAATGACTGGTCCTCAGTGTTGTGAGAACGATGACTGGTTAAAATTTTGGTGGTTTCTTGTTCAGTCCATAGGCCTACATCATGTGGCAAACCGGTGAGCATGTGGCTCTATTAGTATAGGAGATACCTGAAAACATATCACACTTTTCATCATAGTGCTTTTACCAATGCATAAAATGCATGGAGAAGTCAATTCGAATCACTGGTCCTCAGTGTTGTGAGAACGATGACTGGTTAAAATTTTTGGTGGTTTCTTGTTCAGTCCATGGGCCTACATCATGTGGCAAACCGGTGAGCATGTGACTCTATTAGTATAGGAGATACCTGAAAACATATCACACTTTTCATCATAGTGCTTTTACCAATGCATAAAATGCATGGAGAAGTCATTTCGAATGACTGGTCCTCAGTGTTGTGAGAACGATGACTGGTTAAAATTTTTGGTGGTTTCTTGTTCAGTCCATGGGCCTACATCATGTGGCAAACCGGTGAGCATGTGGCTCTATTAGTATAGGAGATACCTGAAAACATATCACACTTTTCATCATAGTGCTTTTACCAATGCATAAAATGCATGGAGAAGTCATTTCGAATGACTGGTCCTCAGTGTTGTGAGAACGATGACTGGTTAAAATTTTTGGTGGTTTCTTGTTCAGTCCATAGGCCTACATCATGTGGCAAACCGGTGAGCATGTGGCTCTATTAGTATAGGAGATACCTGAAAACATATCACACTTTTCATCATAGTGCTTTTACCAATGCATAAAATGCATGGAGAAGTCATTTCGAATGACTGGTCCTCAGTGTTGTGAGAACGATGACTGGTTAAAATTTTTGGTGGTTTCTTGTTCAGTCCATAGGCCTACATCATGTGGCAAACCGGTGAGCATGTGGCTCTATTAGTATAGGAGATACCTGAAAACATATCACACTTTTCATCATAGTGCTTTTACCAATGCATAAAATGCATGGAGAAGTCATTTCCAATGACTGGTCCTCAGTGTTGTGAGAACGATGACTGGTTAAAATTTTTGGTGGTTTCTTGTTCAGTCCATAGGCCTACATCATGTGGCAAACCGGTGAGCATGTGGCTCTATTAGTATAGGAGATACCTGAAAACATATCACACTTTTCATTATAGTGCTTTTACCAATGCATAAAATGCATGGAGAAGTCATTTCGAATGACTGGTCCTCAGTGTTGTGAGAACGATGACTGGTTAAAATTTTGGTGGTTTCTTGTTCAGTCCATAGGCCTACATCATGTGGCAAACCGGTGAGCATGTGGCTCTATTAGTATAGGAGATACCTGAAAACATATCACACTTTTCATCATAGTGCTTTTACCAATGCATAAAATGCATGGAGAAGTCAATTCGAATGACTGGTCCTCAGTGTTGTGAGAACGATGACTGGTTAAAATTTTTGGTGGTTTCTTGTTCAGTCCATGGGCCTACATCATGTGGCAAACCGGTGAGCATGTGACTCTATTAGTATAGGAGATACCTGAAAACTTATCACAGTTTTCATCATAGTGCTTTTACCAATGCATAAAATGCATGGAGAAGTCATTTCGAATGACTGGTCCTCAGTGTTGTGAGAACGATGACTGGTTAAAATTTTTGGTGGTTTCTTGTTCAGTCCATGGGCCTACATCATGTGGCAAACCGGTGAGCATGTGGCTCTATTAGTATAGGAGATACCTGAAAACATATCACACTTTTCATCATAGTGCTTTTACCAATGCATAAAATGCATGGAGAAGTCATTTCGAATGACTGGTCCTCAGTGTTGTGAGAACGATGACTGGTTAAAATTTTTGGTGGTTTCTTGTTCAGTCCATAGGCCTACATCATGTGGCAAACCGGTGAGCATGTGGCTCTATTAGTATAGGAGATACCTGAAAACATATCACACTTTTCATCATAGTGCTTTTACCAATGCATAAAATGCATGGAGAAGTCATTTCGAATGACTGGTCCTCAGTGTTGTGAGAACGATGACTGGTTAAAATTTTTGGTGGTTTCTTGTTCAGTCCATAGGCCTACATCATGTGGCAAACCGGTGAGCATTTGGCTCTATTAGTATAGGAGATACCTGAAAACATATCACACTTTTCATCATAGTGCTTTTACCAATGCATAAAATGCATGGAGAAGTCATTTCGAATGACTGGTCCTCAGTGTTGTGAGAACGATGACTGGTTAAAATTTTTGGTGGTTTCTTGTTCAGTCCATAGGCCTACATCATGTGGCAAACCGGTGAGCATGTGGCTCTATTAGTATAGGAGATACCTGAAAACATATCACACTTTTCATCATAGTGCTTTTACCAATGCATAAAATGCATGGAGAAGTCATTTCGAATGACTGGTCCTCAGTGTTGTGAGAACGATGACTGGTTAAAATTTTGGTGGTTTCTTGTTCAGTCCATAGGCCTACATCATGTGGCAAACCGGTGAGCATGTGGCTCTATTAGTATAGGAGATACCTGAAAACATATCACACTTTTCATCATAGTGCTTTTACCAATGCATAAAATGCATGGAGAAGTCATTTCGAATGACTGGTCCTCAGTGTTGTGAGAACGATGACTGGTTAAAATTTTTGGTGGTTTCTTGTTCAGTCCATAGGCCTACATCATGTGGCAAACCGGTGAGCATGTGGCTCTATTAGTATAGGAGATACCTGAAAACATATCACACTTTTCATCATAGTGCTTTTACCAATGCATAAAATGCATGGAGAAGTCATTTCGAATGACTGGTCCTCAGTGTTGTGAGAACGATGACTGGTTAAAATTTTTGGTGGTTTCTTGTTCAGTCCATAGGCCTACATCATGTGGCAAACCGGTGAGCATTTGGCTCTATTAGTATAGGAGATACCTGAAAACATATCACACTTTTCATCATAGTGCTTTTACCAATGCATAAAATGCATGGAGAAGTCATTTCGAATGACTGGTCCTCAGTGTTGTGAGAACGATGACTGGTTAAAATTTTTGGTGGTTTCTTGTTCAGTCCATAGGCCTACATCATGTGGCAAACCGGTGAGCATGTGGCTCTATTAGTATAGGAGATACCTGAAAACATATCACACTTTTCATCATAGTGCTTTTACCAATGCATAAAATGCATGGAGAAGTCATTTCGAATGACTGGTCCTCAGTGTTGTGAGAACGATGACTGGTTAAAATTTTGGTGGTTTCTTGTTCAGTCCATAGGCCTACATCATGTGGCAAACCGGTGAGCATGTGGCTCTATTAGTATAGGAGATACCTGAAAACATATCACACTTTTCATCATAGTGCTTTTACCAATGCATAAAATGCATGGAGAAGTCAATTCGAATGACTGGTCCTCAGTGTTGTGAGAACGATGACTGGTTAAAATTTTTGGTGGTTTCTTGTTCAGTCCATGGGCCTACATCATGTGGCAAACCGGTGAGCATGTGACTCTATTAGTATAGGAGATACCTGAAAACATATCACACTTTTCATCATAGTGCTTTTACCAATGCATAAAATGCATGGAGAAGTCATTTCGAATGACTGGTCCTCAGTGTTGTGAGAACGATGACTGGTTAAAATTTTTGGTGGTTTCTTGTTCAGTCCATGGGCCTACATCATGTGGCAAACCGGTGAGCATGTGGCTCTATTAGTATAGGAGATACCTGAAAACATATCACACTTTTCATCATAGTGCTTTTACCAATGCATAAAATGCATGGAGAAGTCATTTCGAATGACTGGTCCTCAGTGTTGTGAGAACGATGACTGGTTAAAATTTTTGGTGGTTTCTTGTTCAGTCCATAGGCCTACATCATGTGGCAAACCGGTGAGCATGTGGCTCTATTAGTATAGGAGATACCTGAAAACATATCACACTTTTCATCATAGTGCTTTTACCAATGCATAAAATGCATGGAGAAGTCATTTCGAATGACTGGTCCTCAGTGTTGTGAGAACGATGACTGGTTAAAATTTTTGGTGGTTTCTTGTTCAGTCCATAGGCCTACATCATGTGGCAAACCGGTGAGCATGTGGCTCTATTAGTATAGGAGATACCTGAAAACATATCACACTTTTCATCATAGTGCTTTTACCAATGCATAAAATGCATGGAGAAGTCATTTCGAATGACTGGTCCTCAGTGTTGTGAGAACGATGACTGGTTAAAATTTTTGGTGGTTTCTTGTTCAGTCCATAGGCCTACATCATGTGGCAAACCGGTGAGCATGTGGCTCTATTAGTATAGGAGATACCTGAAAACATATCACACTTTTCATCATAGTGCTTTTACCAATGCATAAAATGCATGGAGAAGTCATTTCGAATGACTGGTCCTCAGTGTTGTGAGAACGATGACTGGTTAAAATTTTGGTGGTTTCTTGTTCAGTCCATAGGCCTACATCATGTGGCAAACCGGTGAGCATGTGGCTCTATTAGTATAGGAGATACCTGAAAACATATCACACTTTTCATCATAGTGCTTTTACCAATGCATAAAATGCATGGAGAAGTCAATTCGAATGACTGGTCCTCAGTGTTGTGAGAACGATGACTGGTTAAAATTTTTGGTGGTTTCTTGTTCAGTCCATGGGCCTACATCATGTGGCAAACCGGTGAGCATGTGACTCTATTAGTATAGGAGATACCTGAAAACATATCACACTTTTCATCATAGTGCTTTTACCAATGCATAAAATGCATGGAGAAGTCATTTCGAATGACTGGTCCTCAGTGTTGTGAGAACGATGACTGGTTAAAATTTTTGGTGGTTTCTTGTTCAGTCCATGGGCCTACATCATGTGGCAAACCGGTGAGCATGTGGCTCTATTAGTATAGGAGATACCTGAAAACATATCACACTTTTCATCATAGTGCTTTTACCAATGCATAAAATGCATGGAGAAGTCATTTCGAATGACTGGTCCTCAGTGTTGTGAGAACGATGACTGGTTAAAATTTTTGGTGGTTTCTTGTTCAGTCCATAGGCCTACATCATGTGGCAAACCGGTGAGCATGTGGCTCTATTAGTATAGGAGATACCTGAAAACATATCACACTTTTCATCATAGTGCTTTTACCAATGCATAAAATGCATGGAGAAGTCATTTCGAATGACTGGTCCTCAGTGTTGTGAGAACGATGACTGGTTAAAATTTTTGGTGGTTTCTTGTTCAGTCCATAGGCCTACATCATGTGGCAAACCGGTGAGCATGTGGCTCTATTAGTATAGGAGATACCTGAAAACATATCACACTTTTCATCATAGTGCTTTTACCAATGCATAAAATGCATGGAGAAGTCATTTCGAATGACTGGTCCTCAGTGTTGTGAGAACGATGACTGGTTAAAATTTTTGGTGGTTTCTTGTTCAGTCCATGGGCCTACATCATGTGGCAAACCGGTGAGCATGTGGCTCTATTAGTATAGGAGATACCTGAAAACATATCACACTTTTCATCATAGTGCTTTTACCAATGCATAAAATGCATGGAGAAGTCATTTCGAATGACTGGTCCTCAGTGTTGTGAGAACGATGACTGGTTAAAATTTTTGGTGGTTTCTTGTTCAGTCCATAGGCCTACATCATGTGGCAAACCGGTGAGCATGTGGCTCTATTAGTATAGGAGATACCTGAAAACATATCACACTTTTCATCATAGTGCTTTTACCAATGCATAAAATGCATGGAGAAGTCATTTCGAATGACTGGTCCTCAGTGTTGTGAGAACGATAACTGGTTAAAATTTTTGGTGGTTTCTTGTTCAGTCCATAGGCCTACATCATGTGGCAAACTGGTGAGCATGTGGCTCTATTAGTATAGGAGATACCTGAAAACATATCACACTTTTCATCATAGTGCTTTTACCAATGCATAAAATGCATGGAGAAGTCATTTCGAATGACTGGTCCTCAGTGTTGTGAGAACGATGACTGGTTAAAATTTTTGGTGGTTTCTTGTTCAGTCCATATGCCTACATCATGTGGCAAACCGGTGAGCATGTGGCTCTATTAGTATAGGAGATACCTGAAAACATATCACACTTTTCATCATAGTGCTTTTACCAATGCATAAAATGCATGGAGAAGTCATTTCGAATGACTGGTCCTCAGTGTTGTGAGAACGATGACTGGTTAAAATTTTTGGTGGTTTCTTGTTCAGTCCATAGGCCTACATCATGTGGCAAACCGGTGAGCATGTGGCTCTATTAGTATAGGAGATACCTGAAAACATATCACACTTTTCATCATAGTGCTTTTACCAATGCATAAAATGCATGGAGAAGTCATTTCGAATGACTGGTCCTCAGTGTTGTGAGAACGATGACTGGTTAAAATTTTGGTGGTTTCTTGTTCAGTCCATAGGCCTACATCATGTGGCAAACCGGTGAGCATGTGGCTCTATTAGTATAGGAGATACCTGAAAACATATCACACTTTTCATCATAGTGCTTTTACCAATGCATAAAATGCATGGAGAAGTCAATTCGAATGACTGGTCCTCAGTGTTGTGAGAACGATGACTGGTTAAAATTTTTGGTGGTTTCTTGTTCAGTCCATGGGCCTACATCATGTGGCAAACCGGTGAGCATGTGACTCTATTAGTATAGGAGATACCTGAAAACATATCACACTTTTCATCATAGTGCTTTTACCAATGCATAAAATGCATGGAGAAGTCATTTCGAATGACTGGTCCTCAGTGTTGTGAGAACGATGACTGGTTAAAATTTTTGGTGGTTTCTTGTTCAGTCCATGGGCCTACATCATGTGGCAAACCGGTGAGCATGTGGCTCTATTAGTATAGGAGATACCTGAAAACATATCACACTTTTCATCATAGTGCTTTTACCAATGCATAAAATGCATGGAGAAGTCATTTCGAATGACTGGTCCTCAGTGTTGTGAGAACGATGACTGGTTAAAATTTTTGGTGGTTTCTTGTTCAGTCCATAGGCCTACATCATGTGGCAAACCGGTGAGCATGTGGCTCTATTAGTATAGGAGATACCTGAAAACATATCACACTTTTCATCATAGTGCTTTTACCAATGCACAAAATGCATGGAGAAGTCATTTCGAATGACTGGTCCTCAGTGTTGTGAGAACGATGACTGGTTAAAATTTTTGGTGGTTTCTTGTTCAGTCCATAGGCCTACATCATGTGGCAAACCGGTGAGCATGTGGCTCTATTAGTATAGGAGATACCTGAAAACATATCACACTTTTCATCATAGTGCTTTTACCAATGCATAAAATGCATGGAGAAGTCATTTCGAATGACTGGTCCTCAGTGTTGTGAGAACGATGACTGGTTAAAATTTTTGGTGGTTTCTTGTTCAGTCCATAGGCCTACATCATGTGGCAAACCGGTGAGCATGTGGCTCTATTAGTATAGGAGATACCTG
This sequence comes from Ranitomeya imitator, assembly GCF_032444005.1. NCBI lineage: Eukaryota > Metazoa > Chordata > Amphibia > Anura > Dendrobatidae > Ranitomeya > Ranitomeya imitator. The sequence goes on from NW_027194460.1 coordinate 10,473, forward strand.
AAAACATATCACACTTTTCATCATAGTGCTTTTACCAATGCATAAAATGCATGGAGAAGTCATTTCGAATGACTGGTCCTCAGTGTTGTGAGAACGATGACTGGTTAAAATTTTGGTGGTTTCTTGTTCAGTCCATAGGCCTACATCATGTGGCAAACCGGTGAGCATGTGGCTCTATTAGTATAGGAGATACCTGAAAACATATCACACTTTTCATCATAGTGCTTTTACCAATGCATAAAATGCATGGAGAAGTCAATTCGAATGACTGGTCCTCAGTGTTGTGAGAACGATGACTGGTTAAAATTTTTGGTGGTTTCTTGTTCAGTCCATGGGCCTACATCATGTGGCAAACCGGTGAGCATGTGACTCTATTAGTATAGGAGATACCTGAAAACATATCACACTTTTCATCATAGTGCTTTTACCAATGCATAAAATGCATGGAGAAGTCATTTCGAATGACTGGTCCTCAGTGTTGTGAGAACGATGACTGGTTAAAATTTTTGGTGGTTTCTTGTTCAGTCCATGGGCCTACATCATGTGGCAAACCGGTGAGCATGTGGCTCTATTAGTATAGGAGATACCTGAAAACATATCACACTTTTCATCATAGTGCTTTTACCAATGCATAAAATGCATGGAGAAGTCATTTCGAATGACTGGTCCTCAGTGTTGTGAGAACGATGACTGGTTAAAATTTTTGGTGGTTTCTTGTTCAGTCCATAGGCCTACATCATGTGGCAAACCGGTGAGCATGTGGCTCTATTAGTATAGGAGATACCTGAAAACATATCACACTTTTCATCATAGTGCTTTTACCAATGCATAAAATGCATGGAGAAGTCATTTCGAATGACTGGTCCTCAGTGTTGTGAGAACGATGACTGGTTAAAATTTTTGGTGGTTTCTTGTTCAGTCCATAGGCCTACATCATGTGGCAAACCGGTGAGCATGTGGCTCTATTAGTATAGGAGATACCTGAAAACATATCACACTTTTCATCATAGTGCTTTTACCAATGCATAAAATGCATGGAGAAGTCATTTCGAATGACTGGTCCTCAGTGTTGTGAGAACGATGACTGGTTAAAATTTTGGTGGTTTCTTGTTCAGTCCATAGGCCTACATCATGTGGCAAACCGGTGAGCATGTGCCTCTATTAGTATAGGAGATACCTGAAAACATATCACACTTTTCATCATAGTGCTTTTACCAATGCATAAAATGCATGGAGAAGTCAATTCGAATGACTGGTCCTCAGTGTTGTGAGAACGATGACTGGTTAAAATTTTTGGTGGTTTCTTGTTCAGTCCATGGGCCTACATCATGTGGCAAACCGGTGAGCATGTGACTCTATTAGTATAGGAGATACCTGAAAACATATCACACTTTTCATCATAGTGCTTTTACCAATGCATAAAATGCATGGAGAAGTAATTTCGAATGACTGGTCCTCAGTGTTGTGAGAACGATGACTGGTTAAAATTTTTGGTGGTTTCTTGTTCAGTCCATGGGCCTACATCATGTGGCAAACCGGTGAGCATGTGGCTCTATTAGTATAGGAGATACCTGAAAACATATCACACTTTTCATCATAGTGCTTTTACCAATGCATAAAATGCATGGAGAAGTCATTTCGAATGACTGGTCCTCAGTGTTGTGAGAACGATGACTGGTTAAAATTTTTGGTGGTTTCTTGTTCAGTCCATAGGCCTACATCATGTGGCAAACCGGTGAGCATGTGGCTCTATTAGTATAGGAGATACCTGAAAACATATCACACTTTTCATCATAGTGCTTTTACCAATGCATAAAATGCATGGAGAAGTCATTTCGAATGACTGGTCCTCAGTGTTGTGAGAACGATGACTGGTTAAAATTTTTGGTGGTTTCTTGTTCTGTCCATAGGCCTACATCATGTGGCAAACAGGTGAGCATGTGGCTCTATTAGTATAGGAGATACCTGAAAACATATCACACTTTTCATCATAGTGCTTTTACCAATGCATAAAATGCATGGAGAAGTCATTTCGAATGACTGGTCCTCAGTGTTGTGAGAACGATGACTGGTTAAAATTTTTGGTGGTTTCTTGTTCAGTCCATAGGCCTACATCATGTGGCAAACCGGTGAGCATGTGGCTCTATTAGTATAGGAGATACCTGAAAACATATCACACTTTTCATCATAGTGCTTTTACCAATGCATAAAATGCATGGAGAAGTCATTTCGAATGACTGGTCCTCAGTGTTGTGAGAACGATGACTGGTTAAAATTTTTGGTGGTTTCTTGTTCAGTCCATAGGCCTACATCATGTGGCAAACCGGTGAGCATGTGGCTCTATTAGTATAGGAGATACCTGAAAACATATCACACTTTTCATCATAGTGCTTTTACCAATGCATAAAATGCATGGAGAAGTCATTTCGAATGACTGGTCCTCAGTGTTGTGAGAACGATGACTGGTTAAAATTTTTGGTGGTTTCTTGTTCAGTCCATAGGCCTACATCATGTGGCAAACCGGTGAGCATGTGGCTCTATTAGTATAGGAGATACCTGAAAACATATCACACTTTTCATCATAGTGCTTTTACCAATGCATAAAATGCATGGAGAAGTCATTTTGAATGACTGGTCCTCAGTGTTGTGAGAACGATGACTGGTTAAAATTTTTGGTGGTTTCTTGTTCAGTCCATAGGCCTACATCATGTGGCAAACCGGTGAGCATGTGGCTCTATTAGTATAGGAGATACCTGAAAACATATCACACTTTTCATCATAGTGCTTTTACCAATGCATAAAATGCATGGAGAAGTCAATTCGAATGACTGGTCCTCAGTGTTGTGAGAACGATGACTGGTTAAAATTTTTGGTGGTTTCTTGTTCAGTCCATGGGCCTACATCATGTGGCAAACCGGTGAGCATGTGACTCTATTAGTATAGGAGATACCTGAAAACATATCACACTTTTCATCATAGTGCTTTTACCAATGCATAAAATGCATGGAGAAGTAATTTCGAATGACTGGTCCTCAGTGTTGTGAGAACGATGACTGGTTAAAATTTTTGGTGGTTTCTTGTTCAGTCCATGGGCCTACATCATGTGGCAAACCGGTGAGCATGTGGCTCTATTAGTATAGGAGATACCTGAAAACATATCACACTTTTCATCATAGTGCTTTTACCAATGCATAAAATGCATGGAGAAGTCATTTCGAATGACTGGTCCTCAGTGTTGTGAGAACGATGACTGGTTAAAATTTTTGGTGGTTTCTTGTTCAGTCCATAGGCCTACATCATGTGGCAAACCGGTGAGCATGTGGCTCTATTAGTATAGGAGATACCTGAAAACATATCACACTTTTCATCATAGTGCTTTTACCAATGCATAAAATGCATGGAGAAGTCATTTCGAATGACTGGTCCTCAGTGTTGTGAGAACGATGACTGGTTAAAATTTTTGGTGGTTTCTTGTTCTGTCCATAGGCCTACATCATGTGGCAAACAGGTGAGCATGTGGCTCTATTAGTATAGGAGATACCTGAAAACATATCACACTTTTCATCATAGTGCTTTTACCAATGCATAAAATGCATGGAGAAGTCATTTCGAATGACTGGTCCTCAGTGTTGTGAGAACGATGACTGGTTAAAATTTTTGGTGGTTTCTTGTTCAGTCCATAGGCCTACATCATGTGGCAAACCGGTGAGCATGTGGCTCTATTAGTATAGGAGATACCTGAAAACATATCACACTTTTCATCATAGTGCTTTTACCAATGCATAAAATGCATGGAGAAGTCATTTCGAATGACTGGTCCTCAGTGTTGTGAGAACGATGACTGGTTAAAATTTTTGGTGGTTTCTTGTTCAGTCCATAGGCCTACATCATGTGGCAAACCGGTGAGCATGTGGCTCTATTAGTATAGGAGATACCTGAAAACATATCACACTTTTCATCATAGTGCTTTTACCAATGCATAAAATGCATGGAGAAGTCATTTCGAATGACTGGTCCTCAGTGTTGTGAGAACGATGACTGGTTAAAATTTTTGGTGGTTTCTTGTTCAGTCCATAGGCCTACATCATGTGGCAAACCGGTGAGCATGTGGCTCTATTAGTATAGGAGATACCTGAAAACATATCACACTTTTCATCATAGTGCTTTTACCAATGCATAAAATGCATGGAGAAGTCATTTTGAATGACTGGTCCTCAGTGTTGTGAGAACGATGACTGGTTAAAATTTTTGGTGGTTTCTTGTTCAGTCCATAGGCCTACATCATGTGGCAAACCGGTGAGCATGTGGCTCTATTAGTATAGGAGATACCTGAAAACATATCACACTTTTCATCATAGTGCTTTTACCAATGCATAAAATGCATGGAGAAGTCATTTCGAATGACTGGTCCTCAGTGTTGTGAGAACGATGACTGGTTAAAATTTTTGGTGGTTTCTTGTTCAGTCCATAGGCCTACATCATGTGGCAAACCGGTGAGCATGTGGCTCTATTAGTATAGGAGATACCTGAAAACATATCACACTTTTCATCATAGTGCTTTTACCAATGCATAAAATGCATGGAGAAGTCATTTCGAATGACTGGTCCTCAGTGTTGTGAGAACGATGACTGGTTAAAATTTTTGGTGGTTTCTTGTTCAGTCCATAGGCCTACATCATGTGGCAAACCGGTGAGCATGTGGCTCTATTAGTATAGGAGATACCTGAAAACATATCACACTTTTCATCATAGTGCTTTTACCAATGCATAAAATGCATGGAGAAGTCATTTCGAATGACTGGTCCTCAGTGTTGTGAGAACGATGACTGGTTAAAATTTTTGGTGGTTTCTTGTTCTGTCCATAGGCCTACATCATGTGGCAAACAGGTGAGCATGTGACTCTATTAGTATAGGAGATACCTGAAAACATATCACACTTTTCATCATAGTGCTTTTACCAATGCATAAAATGCATGGAGAAGTCATTTCGAATGACTGGTCCTCAGTGTTGTGAGAACGATGACTGGTTAAAATTTTTGGTGGTTTCTTGTTCAGTCCATAGGCCTACATCATGTGGCAAACCGGTGAGCATGTGGCTCTATTAGTATAGGAGATACCTGAAAACATATCACACTTTTCATCATAGTGCTTTTACCAATGCATAAAATGCATGGAGAAGTCATTTCGAATGACTGGTCCTCAGTGTTGTGAGAACGATGACTGGTTAAAATTTTTGGTGGTTTCTTGTTCAGTCCATAGGCCTACATCATGTGGCAAACCGGTGAGCATGTGGCTCTATTAGTATAGGAGATACCTGAAAACATATCACACTTTTCATCATAGTGCTTTTACCAATGCATAAAATGCATGGAGAAGTCATTTCGAATGACTGGTCCTCAGTGTTGTGAGAACGATGACTGGTTAAAATTTTTGGTGGTTTCTTGTTCAGTCCATAGGCCTACATCATGTGGCAAACCGGTGAGCATGTGGCTCTATTAGTATAGGAGATACCTGAAAACATATCACACTTTTCATCATAGTGCTTTTACCAATGCATAAAATGCATGGAGAAGTCATTTCGAATGACTGGTCCTCAGTGTTGTGAGAACGATGACTGGTTAAAATTTTTGGTGGTTTCTTGTTCAGTCCATAGGCCTACATCATGTGGCAAACCGGTGAGCATGTGGCTCTATTAGTATAGGAGATACCTGAAAACATATCACACTTTTCATCATAGTGCTTTTACCAATGCATAAAATGCATGGAGAAGTCATTTCGAATGACTGGTCCTCAGTGTTGTGAGAACGATGACTGGTTAAAATTTTTGGTGGTTTCTTGTTCAGTCCATAGGCCTACATCATGTGGCAAACCGGTGAGCATGTGGCTCTATTAGTATAGGAGATACCTGAAAACATATCACACTTTTCATCATAGTGCTTTTACCAATGCATAAAATGCATGGAGAAGTCATTTTGAATGACTGGTCCTCAGTGTTGTGAGAACGATGACTGGTTAAAATTTTTGGTGGTTTCTTGTTCAGTCCATAGGCCTACATCATGTGGCAAACCGGTGAGCATGTGGCTCTATTAGTATAGGAGATACCTGAAAACATATCACACTTTTCATCATAGTGCTTTTACCAATGCATAAAATGCATGGAGAAGTCATTTCGAATGACTGGTCCTCAGTGTTGTGAGAACGATGACTGGTTAAAATTTTTGGTGGTTTCTTGTTCAGTCCATAGGCCTACATCATGTGGCAAACCGGTGAGCATGTGGCTCTATTAGTATAGGAGATACCTGAAAACATATCACACTTTTCATCATAGTGCTTTTACCAATGCATAAAATGCATGGAGAAGTCATTTCGAATGACTGGTCCTCAGTGTTGTGAGAACGATGACTGGTTAAAATTTTTGGTGGTTTCTTGTTCTGTCCATAGGCCTACATCATGTGGCAAACAGGTGAGCATGTGGCTCTATTAGTATAGGAGATACCTGAAAACATATCACACTTTTCATCATAGTGCTTTTACCAATGCATAAAATGCATGGAGAAGTCATTTCGAATGACTGGTCCTCAGTGTTGTGAGAACGATGACTGGTTAAAATTTTTGGTGGTTTCTTGTTCAGTCCATAGGCCTACATCATGTGGCAAACCGGTGAGCATGTGGCTCTATTAGTATAGGAGATACCTGAAAACATATCACACTTTTCATCATAGTGCTTTTACCAATGCATAAAATGCATGGAGAAGTCATTTCGAATGACTGGTCCTCAGTGTTGTGAGAACGATGACTGGTTAAAATTTTTGGTGGTTTCTTGTTCAGTCCATAGGCCTACATCATGTGGCAAACCGGTGAGCATGTGGCTCTATTAGTATAGGAGATACCTGAAAACATATCACACTTTTCATCATAGTGCTTTTACCAATGCATAAAATGCATGGAGAAGTCATTTCGAATGACTGGTCCTCAGTGTTGTGAGAACGATGACTGGTTAAAATTTTTGGTGGTTTCTTGTTCAGTCCATAGGCCTACATCATGTGGCAAACCGGTGAGCATGTGGCTCTATTAGTATAGGAGATACCTGAAAACATATCACACTTTTCATCATAGTGCTTTTACCAATGCATAAAATGCATGGAGAAGTCATTTCGAATGACTGGTCCTCAGTGTTGTGAGAACGATGACTGGTTAAAATTTTTGGTGGTTTCTTGTTTAGTCCATAGGCCTACATCATGTGGCAAACCGGTGAGCATGTGGCTCTATTAGTATAGGAGATACCTGAAAACATATCACACTTTTCATCATAGTGCTTTTACCAATGCATAAAATGCATGGAGAAGTCATTTCGAATGACTGGTCCTCAGTGTTGTGAGAACGATGACTGGTTAAAATTTTTGGTGGTTTCTTGTTCAGTCCATAGGCCTACATCATGTGGCAAACCGGTGAGCATGTGGCTCTATTAGTATAGGAGATACCTGAAAACATATCACACTTTTCATCATAGTGCTTTTACCAATGCATAAAATGCATGGAGAAGTCATTTCGAATGACTGGTCCTCAGTGTTGTGAGAACGATGACTGGTTAAAATTTTTGGTGGTTTCTTGTTCAGTCCATAGGCCTACATCATGTGGCAAACCGGTGAGCATGTGGCTCTATTAGTATAGGAGATACCTGAAAACATATCACACTTTTCATCATAGTGCTTTTACCAATGCATAAAATGCATGGAGAAGTCATTTCGAATGACTGGTCCTCAGTGTTGTGAGAACGATGACTGGTTAAAATTTTTGGTGGTTTCTTGTTCAGTACATAGGCCTACATCATGTGGCAAACCGGTGAGCATGTGGCTCTATTAGTATAGGAGATACCTGAAAACATATCACACTTTTCATCATAGTGCTTTTACCAATGCATAAAATGCATGGAGAAGTCATTTCGAATGACTGGTCCTCAGTGTTGTGAGAACGATGACTGGTTAAAATTTTTGGTGGTTTCTTGTTCAGTCCATGGGCCTACATCATGTGGCAAACCGGTGAGCATGTGGCTCTATTAGTATAGGAGATACCTGAAAACATATCACACTTTTCATCATAGTGCTTTTACCAATGCATAAAATGCATGGAGAAGTCATTTCGAATGACTGGTCCTCAGTGTTGTGAGAACGATGACTGGTTAAAATTTTTGGTGGTTTCTTGTTCAGTCCATAGGCCTACATCATGTGGCAAACCGGTGAGCATGTGGCTCTATTAGTATAGGAGATACCTGAAAACATATCACACTTTTCATCATAGTGCTTTTACCAATGCATAAAATGCATGGAGAAGTCATTTCGAATGACTGGTCCTCAGTGTTGTGAGAACGATGACTGGTTAAAATTTTTGGTGGTTTCTTGTTCAGTCCATAGGCCTACATCATGTGGCAAACCGGTGAGCATGTGGCTCTATTAGTATAGGAGATACCTGAAAACATATCACACTTTTCATCATAGTGCTTTTACCAATGCATAAAATGCATGGAGAAGTCATTTCGAATGACTGGTCCTCAGTGTTGTGAGAACGATGACTGGTTAAAATTTTTGGTGGTTTCTTGTTCAGTCCATAGGCCTACATCATGTGGCAAACCGGTGAGCATGTGGCTCTATTAGTATAGGAGATACCTGAAAACATATCACACTTTTCATCATAGTGCTTTTACCAATGCATAAAATGCATGGAGAAGTCATTTCGAATGACTGGTCCTCAGTGTTGTGAGAACGATGACTGGTTAAAATTTTTGGTGGTTTCTTGTTCAGTCCATGGGCCTACATCATGTGGCAAACCGGTGAGCATGTGGCTCTATTAGTATAGGAGATACCTGAAAACATATCACACTTTTCATCATAGTGCTTTTACCAATGCATAAAATGCATGGAGAAGTCATTTCGAATGACTGGTCCTCAGTGTTGTGAGAACGATGACTGGTTAAAATTTTTGGTGGTTTCTTGTTCAGTCCATAGGCCTACATCATGTGGCAAACCGGTGAGCATGTGGCTCTATTAGTATAGGAGATACCTGAAAACATATCACACTTTTCATCATAGTGCTTTTACCAATGCATAAAATGCATGGAGAAGTCATTTCGAATGACTGGTCCTCAGTGTTGTGAGAACGATGACTGGTTAAAATTTTTGGTGATTTCTTGTTCAGTCCATAGGCCTACATCATGTGGCAAACCGGTGAGCATGTGGCTCTATTAGTATAGGAGATACCTGAAAACATATCACATTTTTCATCATAGTGCTTTTACCAATGCATAAAATGCATGGAGAAGTCATTTCGAATGACTGGTCCTCAGTGTTGTGAGAACGATGACTGGTTAAAATTTTTGGTGGTTTCTTGTTCAGTCCATAGGCCTACATCATGTGGCAAACCGGTGAGCATGTGGCTCTATTAGTATAGGAGATACCTGAAAACATATCACACTTTTCATCATAGTGCTTTTACCAATGCATAAAATGCATGGAGAAGTCATTTCGAATGACTGGTCCTCAGTGTTGTGAGAACGATGACTGGTTAACATTTTTGGTGGTTTCTTGTTCAGTCCATAGGCCTACATCATGTGGCAAACCGGTGAGCATGTGGCTCTATTAGTATAGGAGATACCTGAAAACATATCACACTTTTCATCATAGTGCTTTTACCAATGCATAAAATGCATGGAGAAGTCATTTCGAATGACTGGTCCTCAGTGTTGTGAGAACGATGACTGGTTAAAATTTTTGGTGGTTTCTTGTTCAGTCCATAGGCCTACATCATGTGGCAAACCGGTGAGCATGTGGCTCTATTAGTATAGGAGATACCTGAAAACATATCACACTTTTCATCATAGTGCTTTTACCAATGCATAAAATGCATGGAGAAGTCATTTCGAATGACTGGTCCTCAGTGTTGTGAGAACGATGACTGGTTAAAATTTTTGGTGGTTTCTTGTTCAGTTCATGGGCCTACATCATGTGGCAAACCGGTGAGCATGTGGCTCTATTAGTATAGGAGATACCTGAAAACATATCACACTTTTCATCATAGTGCTTTTACCAATGCATAAAATGCATGGAGAAGTCATTTCGAATGACTGGTCCTCAGTGTTGTGAGAACGATGACTGGTTAAAATTTTTGGTGGTTTCTTGTTCAGTCCATAGGCCTACATCATGTGGCAAACCGGTGAGCATGTGGCTCTATTAATATAGGAGATACCTGAAAACATATCACACTTTTCATCATAGTGCTTTTACCAATGCATAAAATGCATGGAGAAGTCATTTCGAATGACTGGTCCTCAGTGTTGTGAGAACGATGACTGGTTAAAATTTTTGGTGGTTTCTTGTTCAGTCCATAGGCCTACATCATGTGGCAAACCGGTGAGCATGTGGCTCTATTAGTATAGGAGATACCTGAAAACATATCACACTTTTCATCATAGTGCTTTTACCAATGCATAAAATGCATGGAGAAGTCATTTCGAATGACTGGTCCTCAGTGTTGTGAGAACGATGACTGATTAAAATTTTTGGTGGTTTCTTGTTCAGTCCATAGGCCTACATCATGTGGCAAACCGGTGAGCATGTGGCTCTATTAGTATAGGAGATACCTGAAAACATATCACACTTTTCATCATAGTGCTTTTACCAATGCAGAAAATGCATGGAGAAGTCATTTCGAATGACTGGTCCTCAGTGTTGTGAGAACGATGACTGGTTAAAATTTTTGGTGGTTTCTTGTTCAGTCCATAGGCCTACATCATGTGGCAAACCGGTGAGCATGTGGCTCTATTAGTATAGGAGATACCTGAAAACATATCACACTTTTCATCATAGTGCTTTTACCAATGCATAAAATGCATGGAGAAGTCATTTCGAATGACTGGTCCTCAGTGTTGTGAGAACGATGACTGGTTAAAATTTTTGGTGGTTTCTTGTTCAGTCCATAGGCCTACATCATGTGGCAAACCGGTGAGCATGTGGCTCTATTAGTATAAGAGATACCTGAAAACATATCACACTTTTCATCATAGTGCTTTTACCAATGCATAAAATGCATGGAGAAGTCATTTCGAATGACTGGTCCTCAGTGTTGTGAGAACGATGACTGGTTAACATTTTTGGTGGTTTCTTGTTCAGTCCATAGGCCTACATCATGTGGCAAACCGGTGAGCATGTGGCTCTATTAGTATAGGAGATACCTGAAAACATATCACACTTTTCATCATAGTGCTTTTACCAATGCATAAAATGCATGGAGAAGTCATTTCGAATGACTGGTCCTCAGTGTTGTGAGAACGATGACTGGTTAACATTTTTGGTGGTTTCTTGTTCAGTCCATAGGCCTACATCATGTGGCAAACCGGTGAGCATGTGGCTCTATTAGTATAGGAGATACCTGAAAACATGTCACACTTTTCATCATAGTGCTTTTACCAATGCATAAAATGCATGGAGAAGTCATTTCGAATGACTGGTCCTCAGTGTTGTGAGAACGATGACTGGTTAAAATTTTTGGTGGTTTCTTGTTCAGTCCATGGGCCTACATCATGTGGCAAACCGGTGAGCATGTGGCTCTATTAGTATAGGAGATACCTGAAAACATATCACACTTTTCATCATAGTGCTTTTACCAATGCATAAAATGCATGGAGAAGTCATTTCGAATGACTGGTCCTCAGTGTTGTGAGAACGATGACTGGTTAAAATTTTTGGTGGTTTCTTGTTCAGTCCATAGGCCTACATCATGTGGCAAACCGGTGAGCATGTGGCTCTATTAGTATAGGAGATACCTGAAAACATATCACACTTTTCATCATAGTGCTTTTACCAATGCATAAAATGCATGGAGAAGTCATTTCGAATGACTGGTCCTCAGTGTTGTGAGAACGATGACTGGTTAAAATTTTTGGTGGTTTCTTGTTCAGTCCATAGGCCTACATCATGTGACAAACCGGTGAGCATGTGGCTCTATTAGTATAGGAGATACCTGAAAACATATCACACTTTTCATCATAGTGCTTTTACCAATGCATAAAATGCATGGAGAAGTCATTTCGAATGACTGGTCCTCAGTGTTGTGAGAACGATGACTGGTTAAAATTTTTGGTGGTTTCTTGTTCAGTCCATAGGCCTACATCATGTGGCAAACCGGTGAGCATGTGGCTCTATTAGTATAGGAGATACCTGAAAACATATCACACTTTTCATCATAGTGCTTTTACCAATGCATAAAATGCATGGAGAAGTCATTTCGAATGACTGGTCCTCAGTGTTGTGAGAACGATGACTGGTTAAAATTTTTGGTGGTTTCTTGTTCAGTCCATAGGCCTACATCATGTGGCAAACCGGTGAGCATGTGGCTCTATTAGTATAGGAGATACCTGAAAACATATCACACTTTTCATCATAGTGCTTTTACCAATGCATAAAATGCATGGAGAAGTCATTTCGAATGACTGGTCCTCAGTGTTGTGAGAACGACGACTGGTTAAAATTTTTGGTGGTTTCTTGTTCAGTCCATAGGCCTACATCATGTGGCAAACCGGTGAGCATGTGGCTCTATTAGTATAGGAGATACCTGAAAACATATCACACTTTTCATCATAGTGCTTTTACCAATGCATAAAATGCATGGAGAAGTCATTTCGAATGACTGGTCCTCAGTGTTGTGAGAACGATGACTGGTTCAAATTTTTGGTGGTTTCTTGTTCAGTCCATAGGCCTACATCATGTGGCAAACCGGTGAGCATGTGGCTCTATTAGTATAGGAGATACCTGAAAACATATCACACTTTTCATCATAGTGCTTTTACCAATGCATAAAATGCATGGAGAAGTCATTTCGAATGACTGGTCCTCAGTGTTGTGAGAACGATGACTGGTTAAAATTTTTGGTGGTTTCTTGTTCAGTCCATAGGCCTACATCATGTGGCAAACCGGTGAGCATGTGGCTCTATTAGTATAGGAGATACCTGAAAACATATCACAGTTTTCAACATAGTGCTTTTACCAATGCATAAAATGCATGGAGAAGTCATTTCGAATGACTGGTCCTCAGTGTTGTGAGAACGATGACTGGTTAAAATTTTTGGTGGTTTCTTGTTCAGTCCATAGGCCTACATCATGTGGCAAACCGGTGAGCATGTGGCTCTATTAGTATAGGAGATACCTGAAAACATATCACACTTTTCATCATAGTGCTTTTACCAATGCATAAAATGCATTGAGAAGTCATTTCGAATGACTGGTCCTCAGTGTTGTGAGAACGATGACTGGTTAAAATTTTTGGTGGTTTCTTGTTCAGTCCATAGGCCTACGTCATGTGGCAAACCGGTGAGCATGTGGCTCTATTAGTATAGGAGATACCTGAAAACATATCACACTTTTCATCATAGTGCTTTTACCAATGCATAAAATGCATGGAGAAGTCATTTCGAATGACTGGTCCTCAGTGTTGTGAGAACGATGACTGGTTAAAATTTTTGGTGGTTTCTTGTTCAGTCCATGGGCCTACATCATGTGGCAAACCGGTGAGCATGTGGCTCTATTAGTATAGGAGATACCTGAAAACATATCACACTTTTCATCACAGTGCTTTTACCAATGCATAAAATGCATGGAGAAGTCATTTCGAATGACTGGTCCTCAGTGTTGTGGGAACGATGACTGGTTAAAATTTTTGGTGGTTTCTTGTTCAGTCCATAGGCCTACATCATGTGGCAAACCGGTGAGCATGTGGCTCTATTAGTATAGGAGATACCTGAAAACATATCACACTTTTCATCATAGTGCTTTTACCAATGCATAAAATGCATGGAGAAGTCATTTCGAATGACTGGTCCTCAGTGTTGTGAGAACGATGACTGGTTAAAATTTTTGGTGGTTTCTTGTTCAGTCCATAGGCCTACATCATGTGGCAAACCGGTGAGCATGTGGCTCTATTAGTATAGGAGATACCTGAAAACATATCACACTTTTCATCATAGTGCTTTTACCAATGCATAAAATGCATGGAGAAGTCATTTCGAATGACTGGTCCTCAGTGTTGTGAGAACGATGACTGGTTAAAATTTTTGGTGGTTTCTTGTTCAGTCCATGGGCCTACATCATGTGGCAAACCGGTGAGCATGTGGCTCTATTAGTATAGGAGATACCTGAAAACATATCACACTTTTCATCATAGTGCTTTTACCAATGCATAAAATGCATGGAGAAGTCATTTCGAATGACTGGTCCTCAGTGTTGTGAGAACGATGACTGGTTAAAATTTTTGGTGGTTTCTTGTTCAGTCCATAGGCCTACATCATGTGGCAAACCGGTGAGCATGTGGCTCTATTAGTATAGGAGATACCTGAAAACATATCACACTTTTCATCATAGTGCTTTTACCAATGCATAAAATGCATGGAGAAGTCATTTCGAATGACTGGTCCTCAGTGTTGTGAGAACGATGACTGGTTAAAATTTTTGGTGGTTTCTTGTTCAGTCCATAGGCCTACATCATGTGGCAAACCGGTGAGCATGTGGCTCTATTAGTATAGGAGATACCTGAAAACATATCACACTTTTCATCATAGTGCTTTTACCAATGCATAAAATGCATGGAGAAGTCATTTCGAATGACTGGTCCTCAGTGTTGTGAGAACGATGACTGGTTAAAATTTTTGGTGGTTTCTTGTTCAGTCCATGGGCCTACATCATGTGGCAAACCGGTGAGCATGTGGCTCTATTAGTATAGGAGATACCTGAAAACATATCACACTTTTCATCATAGTGCTTTTACCAATGCATAAAATGCATGGAGAAGTCATTTCGAATGACTGGTCCTCAGTGTTGTGAGAACGATGACTGGTTAAAATTTTTGGTGGTTTCTTGTTCAGTCCATAGGCCTACATCATGTGGCAAACCGGTGAGCATGTGGCTCTATTAGTATAGGAGATACCTGAAAACATATCACACTTACAGATAATAAATGGGAAATGTTTAAGAACATCCTAAATAGGCAGTGTAAGCGGTTTATACCTTGTGGGAATAAAAGGACTAGAAATAGGAAAAACCCAATGTGGCTAAACAAAGAAGTAAGACAGGCAATTAACAGTAAAAAGAAAGCATTTGCACTACTAAAGCAGGATGGCACCATTGAAGCTCTAAAAAACTATAGGGAGAAAAATACTTTATCTAAAAAACTAATTAAAGCTGCCAAAAAGGAAACAGAGAAGCACATTGCTAAGGAGAGTAAAACTAATCCCAAACTGTTCTTCAACTATATCAATAGTAAAAGAATAAAAACTGAAAATGTAGGCCCCTTAAAAAATAGTGAGGAAAGAATGGTTGTAGATGACGAGGAAAAAGCTAACATATTAAACACCTTCTTCTCCACGGTATTCACGGTGGAAAATGAAATGCTAGGTGAAATCCCAAGAAACAATGAAAACCCTATATTAAGGGTCACCAATCTAACCCAAGAAGAGGTGCGAAACCGGCTAAATAAGATTAAAATAGATAAATCTCCGGGTCCGGATGGCATACACCCACGAGTACTAAGAGAACTAAGTAATGTAATAGATAAACCATTATTTCTTATTTTTAGTGACTCTATAGCGACAGGGTCTGTTCCGCAGGACTGGCGCATAGCAAATGTGGTGCCAATATTCAAAAAGGGCTCTAAAAGTGAACCTGGAAATTATAGGCCAGTAAGTCTAACCTCTATTGTTGGTAAAATATTTGAAGGGTTTCTGAGGGATGTTATTCTGGATTATCTCAATGAGAATAACTGTTTAACTCCATATCAGCATGGGTTTATGAGAAATCGCTCCTGTCAAACCAATCTAATCAGTTTTTATGAAGAGGTAAGCTATAGACTGGACCACGGTGAGTCATTGGACGTGGTATATCTCGATTTTTCCAAAGCGTTTGATACCGTGCCGCACAAGAGGTTGGTACACAAAATGAGAATGCTTGGTCTGGGGGAAAATGT
The DNA here is from genome assembly GCF_032444005.1 of Ranitomeya imitator. NCBI lineage: Eukaryota > Metazoa > Chordata > Amphibia > Anura > Dendrobatidae > Ranitomeya > Ranitomeya imitator. The sequence goes on from NW_027194460.1 coordinate 26,475, forward strand.
GTGTAAATGGGTTAGTAACTGGCTTAGTGATAGAAAGCAGAGGGTGGTTATAAATGGTATAGTCTCTAACTGGGTCGCTGTGACCAGTGGGGTACCGCAGGGGTCAGTATTGGGACCTGTTCTCTTCAACATATTCATTAATGATCTGGTAGAAGGTTTACACAGTAAAATATCGATATTTGCAGATGATACAAAACTATGTAAAGCAGTTAATACAAGAGAAGATAGTATTCTGCTACAGATGGATCTGGATAAGTTGGAAACTTGGGCTGAAAGGTGGCAGATAAGGTTTAACAATGATAAATGTAAGGTTATACACATGGGAAGAGGGAATCAATATCACCATTACACACTGAACGGGAAACCACTGGGTAAATCTGACAGGGAGAAGGACTTGGGGATCCTAGTTAATGATAAACTTACCTGGAGCAGCCAGTGCCAGGCAGCAGCTGCCAAGGCAAACAGGATCATGGGGTGCATTAAAAGAGGTCTGGATACACATGATGAGAGCATTATACTGCCTCTGTACAAATCCCTAGTTAGACCGCACATGGAGTACTGTGTCCAGTTTTGGGCACCGGTGCTCAGGAAGGATATAATGGAACTAGAGAGAGTACAAAGGAGGGCAACAAAATTAATAAAGGGGATGGGAGAACTACAATACCCAGATAGATTAGCGAAATTAGGATTATTTAGTCTAGAAAAAAGACGACTGAGGGGCGATCTAATAACCATGCATAAGTATATAAGGGGACAATACAAATATCTCGCTGAGGATCTGTTTTTACCAAGGAAGGTGACGGGCACAAGGGGGCATTCTTTGCGTCTGGAGGAGAGAAGGTTTTTCCACCAACATAGAAGAGGATTCTTTACTGTTAGGGCAGTGAGAATCTGGAATTGCTTGCCTGAGGAGGTGGTGATGGCGAACTCAGTCGAGGGGTTCAAGAGAGGCCTGGATGTCTTCCTGGAGCAGAACAATATTGTATCATACAATTATTAGGTTCTGTAGAAGGACGTAGATCTGGGTATTTATTATGATGGAATATAGGCTGAACTGGATGGACAAATGTCTTTTTTCGGCCTTACTAACTATGTTACTATGTTATGTTACTTTTCATCATAGTGCTTTTACCAATGCATAAAATGCATGGAGAAGTCATTTCGAATGACTGGTCCTCAGTGTTGTGAGAACGATGACTGGTTAAAATTTTTGGTGGTTTCTTGTTCAGTCCATAGGCCTACATCATGTGACAAACCGGTGAGCATGTGGCTCTATTAGTATAGGAGATACCTGAAAACATATCACACTTTTCATCATAGTGCTTTTACCAATGCATAAAATGCATGGAGAAGTCATTTCGAATGACTGGTCCTCAGTGTTGTGAGAACGATGACTGGTTAAAATTTTTGGTGGTTTCTTGTTCAGTCCATAGGCCTACATCATGTGGCAAACCGGTGAGCATGTGGCTCTATTAGTATAGGAGATACCTGAAAACATATCACACTTTTCATCATAGTGCTTTTACCAATGCATAAAATGCATGGAGAAGTCATTTCGAATGACTGGTCCTCAGTGTTGTGAGAACGATGACTGGTTAAAATTTTTGGTGGTTTCTTGTTCAGTCCATAGGCCTACATCATGTGGCAAACCGGTGAGCATGTGGCTCTATTAGTATAGGAGATACCTGAAAACATATCACACTTTTCATCATAGTGCTTTTACCAATGCATAAAATGCATGGAGAAGTCATTTCGAATGACTGGTCCTCAGTGTTGTGAGAACGATGACTGGTTCAAATTTTTGGTGGTTTCTTGTTCAGTCCATAGGCCTACATCATGTGGCAAACCGGTGAGCATGTGGCTCTATTAGTATAGGAGATACCTGAAAACATATCACACTTTTCATCATAGTGCTTTTACCAATGCATAAAATGCATGGAGAAGTCATTTCGAATGACTGGTCCTCAGTGTTGTGAGAACGATGACTGGTTAAAATTTTTGGTGGTTTCTTGTTCAGTCCATAGGCCTACATCATGTGGCAAACCGGTGAGCATGTGGCTCTATTAGTATAGGAGATACCTGAAAACATATCACAGTTTTCATCATAGTGCTTTTACCAATGCATAAAATGCATGGAGAAGTCATTTCGAATGACTGGTCCTCAGTGTTGTGAGAACGATGACTGGTTAAAATTTTTGGTGGTTTCTTGTTCAGTCCATAGGCCTACATCATGTGGCAAACCGGTGAGCATGTGGCTCTATTAGTATAGGAGATACCTGAAAACATATCACACTTTTCATCATAGTGCTTTTACCAATGCATAAAATGCATTGAGAAGTCATTTCGAATGACTGGTCCTCAGTGTTGTGAGAACGATGACTGGTTAAAATTTTTGGTGGTTTCTTGTTCAGTCCATAGGCCTACGTCATGTGGCAAACCGGTGAGCATGTGGCTCTATTAGTATAGGAGATACCTGAAAACATATCACACTTTTCATCATAGTGCTTTTACCAATGCATAAAATGCATGGAGAAGTCATTTCGAATGACTGGTCCTCAGTGTTGTGAGAACGATGACTGGTTAAAATTTTTGGTGGTTTCTTGTTCAGTCCATGGGCCTACATCATGTGGCAAACCGGTGAGCATGTGGCTCTATTAGTATAGGAGATACCTGAAAACATATCACACTTTTCATCACAGTGCTTTTACCAATGCATAAAATGCATGGAGAAGTCATTTCGAATGACTGGTCCTCAGTGTTGTGAGAACGATGACTGGTTAAAATTTTTGGTGGTTTCTTGTTCAGTCCATAGGCCTACATCATGTGGCAAACCGGTGAGCATGTGGCTCTATTAGTATAGGAGATACCTGAAAACATATCACACTTTTCATCATAGTGCTTTTACCAATGCATAAAATGCATGGAGAAGTCATTTCGAATGACTGGTCCTCAGTGTTGTGAGAACGATGACTGGTTAAAATTTTTGGTGGTTTCTTGTTCAGTCCATAGGCCTACATCATGTGGCAAACCGGTGAGCATGTGGCTCTATTAGTATAGGAGATACCTGAAAACATATCACACTTTTCATCATAGTGCTTTTACCAATGCATAAAATGCATGGAGAAGTCATTTCGAATGACTGGTCCTCAGTGTTGTGAGAACGATGACTGGTTAAAATTTTTGGTGGTTTCTTGTTCAGTCCATGGGCCTACATCATGTGGCAAACCGGTGAGCATGTGGCTCTATTAGTATAGGAGATAGCTGAAAACATATCACACTTTTCATCATAGTGCTTTTACCAATGCATAAAATGCATGGAGAAGTCATTTCGAATGACTGGTCCTCAGTGTTGTGAGAACGATGACTGGTTAAAATTTTTGGTGGTTTCTTGTTCAGTCCATAGGCCTACATCATGTGGCAAACCGGTGAGCATGTGGCTCTATTAGTATAGGAGATACCTGAAAACATATCACACTTTTCATCATAGTGCTTTTACCAATGCATAAAATGCATGGAGAAGTCATTTCGAATGACTGGTCCTCAGTGTTGTGAGAACGATGACTGGTTAAAATTTTTGGTGGTTTCTTGTTCAGTCCATAGGCCTACATCATGTGGCAAACCGGTGAGCATGTGGCTCTATTAGTATAGGAGATACCTGAAAACATATCACACTTTTCATCATAGTGCTTTTACCAATGCATAAAATGCATGGAGAAGTCATTTCGAATGACTGGTCCTCAGTGTTGTGAGAACGATGACTGGTTAAAATTTTTGGTGGTTTCTTGTTCAGTCCATGGGCCTACATCATGTGGCAAACCGGTGAGCATGTGGCTCTATTAGTATAGGAGATACCTGAAAACATATCACACTTTTCATCATAGTGCTTTTACCAATGCATAAAATGCATGGAGAAGTCATTTCGAATGACTGGTCCTCAGTGTTGTGAGAACGATGACTGGTTAAAATTTTTGGTGGTTTCTTGTTCAGTCCATAGGCCTACATCATGTGGCAAACCGGTGAGCATGTGGCTCTATTAGTATAGGAGATACCTGAAAACATATCACACTTTTCATCATAGTGCTTTTACCAATGCATAAAATGCATGGAGAAGTCATTTCGAATGACTGGTCCTCAGTGTTGTGAGAACGATGACTGGTTAAAATTTTTGGTGGTTTCTTGTTCAGTCCATAGGCCTACATCATGTGACAAACCGGTGAGCATGTGGCTCTATTAGTATAGGAGATACCTGAAAACATATCACACTTTTCATCATAGTGCTTTTACCAATGCATAAAATGCATGGAGAAGTCATTTCGAATGACTGGTCCTCAGTGTTGTGAGAACGATGACTGGTTAAAATTTTTGGTGGTTTCTTGTTCAGTCCATAGGCCTACATCATGTGGCAAACCGGTGAGCATGTGGCTCTATTAGTATAGGAGATACCTGAAAACATATCACACTTTTCATCATAGTGCTTTTACCAATGCATAAAATGCATGGAGAAGTCATTTCGAATGACTGGTCCTCAGTGTTGTGAGAACGATGACTGGTTAAAATTTTTGGTGGTTTCTTGTTCAGTCCATAGGCCTACATCATGTGGCAAACCGGTGAGCATGTGGCTCTATTAGTATAGGAGATACCTGAAAACATATCACACTTTTCATCATAGTGCTTTTACCAATGCATAAAATGCATGGAGAAGTCATTTCGAATGACTGGTCCTCAGTGTTGTGAGAACGACGACTGGTTAAAATTTTTGGTGGTTTCTTGTTCAGTCCATAGGCCTACATCATGTGGCAAACCGGTGAGCATGTGGCTCTATTAGTATAGGAGATACCTGAAAACATATCACACTTTTCATCATAGTGCTTTTACCAATGCATAAAATGCATGGAGAAGTCATTTCGAATGACTGGTCCTCAGTGTTGTGAGAACGATGACTGGTTCAAATTTTTGGTGGTTTCTTGTTCAGTCCATAGGCCTACATCATGTGGCAAACCGGTGAGCATGTGGCTCTATTAGTATAGGAGATACCTGAAAACATATCACACTTTTCATCATAGTGCTTTTACCAATGCATAAAATGCATGGAGAAGTCATTTCGAATGACTGGTCCTCAGTGTTGTGAGAACGATGACTGGTTAAAATTTTTGGTGGTTTCTTGTTCAGTCCATAGGCCTACATCATGTGGCAAACCGGTGAGCATGTGGCTCTATTAGTATAGGAGATACCTGAAAACATATCACAGTTTTCATCATAGTGCTTTTACCAATGCATAAAATGCATGGAGAAGTCATTTCGAATGACTGGTCCTCAGTGTTGTGAGAATGATGACTGGTTAAAATTTTTGGTGGTTTCTTGTTCAGTCCATAGGCCTACATCATGTGGCAAACCGGTGAGCATGTGGCTCTATTAGTATAGGAGATACCTGAAAACATATCACACTTTTCATCATAGTGCTTTTACCAATGCATAAAATGCATGGAGAAGTCATTTCGAATGACTGGTCCTCAGTGTTGTGAGAACGATGACTGGTTAAAATTTTTGGTGGTTTCTTGTTCAGTCCATGGGCCTACATCATGTGGCAAACCGGTGAGCATGTGGCTCTATTAGTATAGGAGATACCTGAAAACATATCACACTTTTCATCATAGTGCTTTTACCAATGCATAAAATGCATGGAGAAGTCATTTCGAATGACTGGTCCTCAGTGTTGTGAGAACGATGACTGGTTAAAATTTTTGGTGGTTTCTTGTTCAGTCCATAGGCCTACATCATGTGGCAAACCGGTGAGCATGTGGCTCTATTAGTATAGTAGATACCTGAAAACATATCACACTTTTCATCATAGTGCTTTTACCAATGCATAAAATGCATGGAGAAGTCATTTCGAATGACTGGTCCTCAGTGTTGTGAGAACGATGACTGGTTAAAATTTTTGGTGGTTTCTTGTTCAGTCCATAGGCCTACATCATGTGGCAAACCGGTGAGCATGTGGCTCTATTAGTATAGGAGATACCTGAAAACATATCACACTTTTCATCATAGTGCTTTTACCAATGCATAAAATGCATGGAGAAGTCATTTCGAATGACTGGTCCTCAGTGTTGTGAGAACAATGACTGGTTAAAATTTTTGGTGGTTTCTTGTTCAGTCCATGGGCCTACATCATGTGGCAAACCGGTGAGCATGTGGCTCTATTAGTATAGGAGATACCTGAAAACATATCACACTTTTCATCATAGTGCTTTTACCAATGCATAAAATGCATGGAGAAGTCATTTCGAATGACTGGTCCTCAGTGTTGTGAGAACGATGACTGGTTAAAATTTTTGGTGGTTTCTTGTTCAGTCCATAGGCCTACATCATGTGGCAAACCGGTGAGCATGTGGCTCTATTAGTATAGGAGATACCTGAAAACATATCACACTTTTCATCATAGTGCTTTTACCAATGCATAAAATGCATGGAGAAGTCATTTCGAATGACTGGTCCTCAGTGTTGTGAGAACGATGACTGGTTAAAATTTTTGGTGGTTTCTTGTTCAGTCCATAGGCCTACATCATGTGGCAAACCGGTGAGCATGTGGCTCTATTAGTATAGGAGATACCTGAAAACATATCACACTTTTCATCATAGTGCTTTTACCAATGCATAAAATGCATGGAGAAGTCATTTCGAATGACTGGTCCTCAGTGTTGTGAGAACGATGACTGGTTAAAATTTTTGGTGGTTTCTTGTTCAGTCCATAGGCCTACATCATGTGGCAAACCGGTGAGCATGTGGCTCTATTAGTATAGGAGATACCTGAAAACATATCACACTTTTCATCATAGTGCTTTTACCAATGCATAAAATGCATGGAGAAGTCATTTCGAATGACTGGTCCTCAGTGTTGTGAGAACGATGACTGGTTAAAATTTTTGGTGGTTTCTTGTTCAGTCCATAGGCCTACATCATGTGGCAAACCGGTGAGCATGTGGCTCTATTAGTATAGGAGATACCTGAAAACATATCACACTTTTCATCATAGTGCTTTTACCAATGCATAAAATGCATGGAGAAGTCATTTTGAATGACTGGTCCTCAGTGTTGTGAGAACGACGACTGGTTAAAATTTTTGGTGGTTTCTTGTTCAGTCCATAGGCCTACATCATGTGGCAAACCGGTGAGCATGTGGCTCTATTAGTATAGGAGATACCTGAAAACATATCACACTTTTCATCATAGTGCTTTTACCAATGCATAAAATGCATGGAGAAGTCATTTCGAATGACTGGTCCTCAGTGTTGTGAGAACGATGACTGGTTCAAATTTTTGGTGGTTTCTTGTTCAGTCCATAGGCCTACATCATGTGGCAAACCGGTGAGCATGTGGCTCTATTAGTATAGGAGATACCTGAAAACATATCACACTTTTCATCATAGTGCTTTTACCAATGCATAAAATGCATGGAGAAGTCATTTCGAATGACTGGTCCTCAGTGTTGTGAGAACGATGACTGGTTAAAATTTTTGGTGGTTTCTTGTTCAGTCCATAGGCCTACATCATGTGGCAAACCGGTGAGCATGTGGCTCTATTAGTATAGGAGATACCTGAAAACATATCACACTTTTCATCATAGTGCTTTTACCAATGCATAAAATGCATGGAGAAGTCATTTCGAATGACTGGTCCTCAGTGTTGTGAGAACGATGACTGGTTAAAATTTTTGGTGGTTTCTTGTTCAGTCCATAGGCCTACATCATGTGGCAAACCGGTGAGCATGTGGCTCTATTACTATAGGAGATACCTGAAAACATATCACACTTTTCATCATAGTGCTTTTACCAATGCATAAAATGCATTGAGAAGTCATTTCGAATGACTGGTCCTCAGTGTTGTGAGAACGATGACTGGTTAAAATTTTTGGTGGTTTCTTGTTCAGTCCATAGGCCTACGTCATGTGGCAAACCGGTGAGCATGTGGCTCTATTAGTATAGGAGATACCTGAAAACATATCACACTTTTCATCATAGTGCTTTTACCAATGCATAAAATGCATGGAGAAGTCATTTCGAATGACTGGTCCTCAGTGTTGTGAGAACGATGACTGGTTAAAATTTTTGGTGGTTTCTTGTTCAGTCCATGGGCCTACATCATGTGGCAAACCGGTGAGCATGTGGCTCTATTAGTATAGGAGATACCTGAAAACATATCACACTTTTCATCATAGTGCTTTTACCAATGCATAAAATGCATGGAGAAGTCATTTCGAATGACTGGTCCTCAGTGTTGTGAGAACGATGACTGGTTAAAATTTTTGGTGGTTTCTTGTTCAGTCCATAGGCCTACATCATGTGGCAAACCGGTGAGCATGTGGCTCTATTAGTATAGTTGATACCTGAAAACATATCACACTTTTCATCATAGTGCTTTTACCAATGCATAAAATGCATGGAGAAGTCATTTCGAATGACTGGTCCTCAGTGTTGTGAGAACGATGACTGGTTAAAATTTTTGGTGGTTTCTTGTTCAGTCCATAGGCCTACATCATGTGGCAAACCGGTGAGCATGTGGCTCTATTAGTATAGGAGATACCTGAAAACATATCACACTTTTCATCATAGTGCTTTTACCAATGCATAAAATGCATGGAGAAGTCATTTCGAATGACTGGTCCTCAGTGTTGTGAGAACGATGACTGGTTAAAATTTTTGGTGGTTTCTTGTTCAGTCCATGGGCCTACATCATGTGGCAAACCGGTGAGCATGTGGCTCTATTAGTATAGGAGATACCTGAAAACATATCACACTTTTCATCATAGTGCTTTTACCAATGCATAAAATGCATGGAGAAGTCATTTCGAATGACTGGTCCTCAGTGTTGTGAGAACGATGACTGGTTAAAATTTTTGGTGGTTTCTTGTTCAGTCCATAGGCCTACATCATGTGGCAAACCGGTGAGCATGTGGCTCTATTAGTATAGGAGATACCTGAAAACATATCACACTTTTCATCATAGTGCTTTTACCAATGCATAAAATGCATGGAGAAGTTATTTCGAATGACTGGTCCTCAGTGTTGTGAGAACGATGACTGGTTAAAATTTTTGGTGGTTTCTTGTTCAGTCCATAGGCCTACATCATGTGGCAAACCGGTGAGCATGTGTCTCTATTAGTATAGGAGATACCTGAAAACATATCACACTTTTCATCATAGTGCTTTTACCAATGCAGAAAATGCATGGAGAAGTCATTTCGAATGACTGATCCTCAGTGTTGTGAGAACGATGACTGGTTAAAATTTTTGGTGGTTTCTTGTTCAGTCCATAGGCCTACATCATGTGGCAAACCGGTGAGCATGTGGCTCTATTAGTATAGGAGATACCTGAAAACATATCACACTTTTCATCATAGTGCTTTTACCAATGCATAAAATGCATGGAGAAGTCATTTCGAATGACTGGTCCTCAGTGTTGTGAGAACGATGACTGGTTAAAATTTTTGGTGGTTTCTTGTTCAGTCCATAGGCCTACATCATGTGGCAAACCGGTGAGCATGTGGCTCTATTAGTATAGGAGATACCTGAAAACATATCACACTTTTCATCATAGTGCTTTTACCAATGCATAAAATGCATGGAGAAGTCATTTCGAATGACTGGTCCTCAGTGTTGTGAGAACGATGACTGGTTAAAATTTTGGTGGTTTCTTGTTCAGTCCATAGGCCTACATCATGTGGCAAACCGGTGAGCATGTGGCTCTATTAGTATAGGAGATACCTGAAAACATATCACACTTTTCATCATAGTGCTTTTACCAATGCATAAAATGCATGGAGAAGTCATTTCGAATGACTGGTCCTCAGTGTTGTGAGAACGATGACTGGTTAAAATTTTTGGTGGTTTCTTGTTCAGTCCATGGGCCTACATCATGTGGCAAACCGGTGAGCATGTGACTCTATTAGTATAGGAGATACCTGAAAACATATCACACTTTTCATCATAGTGCTTTTACCAATGCATAAAATGCATGGAGAAGTCATTTCGAATGACTGGTCCTCAGTGTTGTGAGAACGATGACTGGTTAAAATTTTTGGTGGTTTCTTGTTCAGTCCATGGGCCTACATCATGTGGCAAACCGGTGAGCATGTGGCTCTATTAGTATAGGAGATACCTGAAAACATATCACACTTTTCATCATAGTGCTTTTACCAATGCATAAAATGCATGGAGAAGTCATTTCGAATGACTGGTCCTCAGTGTTGTGAGAACGATGACTGGTTAAAATTTTTGGTGGTTTCTTGTTCAGTCCATAGGCCTACATCATGTGGCAAACCGGTGAGCATGTGGCTCTATTAGTATAGGAGATACCTGAAAACATATCACACTTTTCATCATAGTGCTTTTACCAATGCATAAAATGCATGGAGAAGTCATTTCGAATGACTGGTCCTCAGTGTTGTGAGAACGATGACTGGTTAAAATTTTTGGTGGTTTCTTGTTCAGTCCATAGGCCTACATCATGTGGCAAACCGGTGAGAATGTGGCTCTATTAGTATAGGAGATACCTGAAAACATATCACACTTTTCATCATAGTGCTTTTACCAATGCATAAAATGCATGGAGAAGTCATTTCGAATGACTGGTCCTCAGTGTTGTGAGAACGATGACTGGTTAAAATTTTTGGTGGTTTCTTGTTCAGTCCATAGGCCTACATCATGTGGCAAACCGGTGAGCATGTGGCTCTATTAGTATAGGAGATACCTGAAAACATATCACACTTTTCATCATAGTGCTTTTACCAATGCATAAAATTCATGGAGAAGTCATTTCGAATGACTGGTCCTCAGTGTTGTGAGAACGATGACTGGTTAATATTTTTGGTGGTTTCTTGTTCAGTCCATAGGCCTACATCATGTGGCAAACCGGTGAGCATGTGGCTCTATTAGTATAGGAGATACCTGAAAATATATCACACTTTTCATCATAGTGCTTTTACCAATGCATAAAATGCATGGAGAAGTCATTTCGAATGACTGGTCCTCAGTGTTGTGAGAACGATGACTGGTTAAAATTTTTGGTGGTTTCTTGTTCAGTCCATAGGCCTACATCATGTGGCAAACCGGTGAGAATGTGGCTCTATTAGTATAGGAGATACCTGAAAACATATCACACTTTTCATCATAGTGCTTTTACCAATGCATAAAATGCATGGAGAAGTCATTTCGAATGACTGGTCCTCAGTGTTGTGAGAACGATGACTGGTTAAAATTTTTGGTGGTTTCTTGTTCAGTCCATAGGCCTACATCATGTGGCAAACCGGTGAGCATGTGGCTCTATTAGTATAGGAGATACCTGAAAACATATCACACTTTTCATCATAGTGCTTTTACCAATGCATAAAATGCATGGAGAAGTCATTTCGAATGACTGGTCCTCAGTGTTGTGAGAACGATGACTGGTTAATATTTTTGGTGGTTTCTTGTTCAGTCCATAGGCCTACATCATGTGGCAAACCGGTGAGCATGTGGCTCTATTAGTATAGGAGATACCTGAAAATATATCACACTTTTCATCATAGTGCTTTTACCAATGCATAAAATGCATGGAGAAGTCATTTCGAATGACTGGTCCTCAGTGTTGTGAGAACGATGACTGGTTAAAATTTTTGGTGGTTTCTTGTTCAGTCCATAGGCCTACATCATGTGGCAAACCGGTGAGCATGTGGCTCTATTAGTATAGGAGATACCTGAAAACATATCACACTTTTCATCATAGTGCTTTTACCAATGCATAAAATGCATGGAGAAGTCATTTCGAATGACTGGTCCTCAGTGTTGTGAGAACGATGACTGGTTAAAATTTTTGGTGGTTTCTTGTTCAGTCCATAGGCCTACATCATGTGGCAAACCGGTGAGCATGTGGCTCTATTAGTATAGGAGATACCTGAAAACATATCACACTTTTCATCATAGTGCTTTTACCAATGCATAAAATGCATGGAGAAGTCATTTCGAATGACTGGTCCTCAGTGTTGTGAGAACGATGACTGGTTAAAATTTTTGGTGGTTTCTTGTTCAGTCCATAGGCCTACATCATGTGGCAAACCGGTGAGCATGTGGCTCTATTACTATAGGAGATACCTGAAAACATATCACACTTTTCATCATAGTGCTTTTACCAATGCATAAAATGCATTGAGAAGTCATTTCGAATGACTGGTCCTCAGTGTTGTGAGAACGATGACTGGTTAAAATTTTTGGTGGTTTCTTGTTCAGTCCATAGGCCTACGTCATGTGGCAAACCGGTGAGCATGTGGCTCTATTAGTATAGGAGATACCTGAAAACATATCACACTTTTCATCATAGTGCTTTTACCAATGCATAAAATGCATGGAGAAGTCATTTCGAATGACTGGTCCTCAGTGTTGTGAGAACGATGACTGGTTAAAATTTTTGGTGGTTTCTTGTTCAGTCCATGGGCCTACATCATGTGGCAAACCGGTGAGCATGTGGCTCTATTAGTATAGGAGATACCTGAAAACATATCACACTTTTCATCATAGTGCTTTTACCAATGCATAAAATGCATGGAGAAGTCATTTCGAATGACTGGTCCTCAGTGTTGTGAGAACGATGACTGGTTAAAATTTTTGGTGGTTTCTTGTTCAGTCCATAGGCCTACATCATGTGGCAAACCGGTGAGCATGTGGCTCTATTAGTATAGGAGATACCTGAAAACATATCACACTTTTCATCATAGTGCTTTTACCAATGCATAAAATGCATGGAGAAGTCATTTCGAATGACTGGTCCTCAGTGTTGTGAGAACGATGACTGGTTAAAATTTTTGGTGGTTTCTTGTTCAGTCCATAGGCCTACATCATGTGGCAAACCGGTGAGCATGTGGCTCTATTAGTATAGGAGATACCTGAAAACATATCACACTTTTCATCATAGTGCTTTTACCAATGCATAAAATGCATGGAGAAGTCATTTCGAATGACTGGTCCTCAGTGTTGTGAGAACGATGACTGGTTAAAATTTTTGGTGGTTTCTTGTTCAGTCCATGGGCCTACATCATGTGGCAAACCGGTGAGCATGTGGCTCTATTAGTATAGGAGATACCTGAAAACATATCACACTTTTCATCATAGTGCTTTTACCAATGCATAAAATGCATGGAGAAGTCATTTCGAATGACTGGTCCTCAGTGTTGTGAGAACGATGACTGGTTAAAATTTTTGGTGGTTTCTTGTTCAGTCCATAGGCCTACATCATGTGGCAAACCGGTGAGCATGTGGCTCTATTAGTATAGGAGATACCTGAAAACATATCACACTTTTCATCATAGTGCTTTTACCAATGCATAAAATGCATGGAGAAGTCATTTCGAATGACTGATCCTCAGTGTTGTGAGAACGATGACTGGTTAAAATTTTTGGTGGTTTCTTGTTCAGTCCATAGGCCTACATCATGTGGCAAACCGGTGAGCATGTGGCTCTATTAGTATAGGAGATACCTGAAAACATATCACACTTTTCATCATAGTGCTTTTACCAATGCATAAAATGCATGGAGAAGTCATTTCGAATGACTGGTCCTCAGTGTTGTGAGAACGATGACTGGTTAAAATTTTTGGTGGTTTCTTGTTCAGTCCATGGGCCTACATCATGTGGCAAACCGGTGAGCATGTGGCTCTATTAGTATAGGAGATACCTGAAAACATATCACACTTTTCATCATAGTGCTTTTACCAATGCATAAAATGCATGGAGAAGTCATTTCGAATGACTGGTCCTCAGTGTTGTGAGAACGATGACTGGTTAAAATTTTTGGTGGTTTCTTGTTCAGTCCATAGGCCTACATCATGTGGCAAACCGGTGAGCATGTGGCTCTATTAGTATAGGAGATACCTGAAAACATATCACACTTTTCATCATAGTGCTTTTACCAATGCATAAAATGCATGGAGAAGTCATTTCGAATGACTGGTCCTCAGTGTTGTGAGAACGATGACTGGTTAAAATTTTTGGTGGTTTCTTGTTCAGTCCATAGGCCTACATCATGTGGCAAACCGGTGAGCATGTGGCTCTATTAGTATAGGAGATACCTGAAAACATATCACACTTTTCATCATAGTGCTTTTACCAATGCATAAAATGCATGGAGAAGTCATTTCGAATGACTGGTCCTCAGTGTTGTGAGAACGATGACTGGTTAAAATTTTTGGTGGTTTCTTGTTCAGTCCATGGGCCTACATCATGTGGCAAACCGGTGAGCATGTGGCTCTATTAGTATAGGAGATACCTGAAAACATATCACACTTTTCATCATAGTGCTTTTACCAATGCATAAAATGCATGGAGAAGTCATTTCGAATGACTGGTCCTCAGTGTTGTGAGAACGATGACTGGTTAAAATTTTTGGTGGTTTCTTGTTCAGTCCATAGGCCTACATCATGTGGCAAACCGGTGAGCATGTGGCTCTATTAGTATAGGAGATACCTGAAAACATATCACACTTTTCATCATAGTGCTTTTACCAATGCATAAAATGCATGGAGAAGTCATTTCGAATGACTGGTCCTCAGTGTTGTGAGAACGATGACTGGTTAAAATTTTTGGTGGTTTCTTGTTCAGTCCATAGGCCTACATCATGTGGCAAACCGGTGAGCATGTGGCTCTATTAGTATAGGAGATACCTGAAAACATATCACACTTTTCATCATAGTGCTTTTACCAATGCATAAAATGCATGGAGAAGTCATTTCGAATGACTGATCCTCAGTGTTGTGAGAACGATGACTGGTTAAAATTTTTGGTGGTTTCTTGTTCAGTCCATAGGCCTACATCATGTGGCAAACCGGTGAGCATGTGGCTCTATTAGTATAGGAGATACCTGAAAACATATCACACTTTTCATCATAGTGCTTTTACCAATGCATAAAATGCATGGAGAAGTCATTTCGAATGACTGGTCCTCAGTGTTGTGAGAACGATGACTGGTTAAAATTTTTGGTGGTTTCTTGTTCAGTCCATAGGCCTACATCATGTGGCAAACGGGTGAGCATGTGGCTCTATTAGTATAGGAGATACCTGAAAACATATCACACTTTTCATCATAGTGCTTTTACCAATGCATAAAATGCATGGAGAAGTCATTTCGAATGACTGGTCCTCAGTGTTGTGAGAACGATGACTGGTTAAAATTTTGGTGGTTTCTTGTTCAGTCCATAGGCCTACATCATGTGGCAAACCGGTGAGCATGTGGCTCTATTAGTATAGGAGATACCTGAAAACATATCACACTTTTCATCATAGTGCTTTTACCAATGCATAAAATGCATGGAGAAGTCATTTCGAATGACTGGTCCTCAGTGTTGTGAGAACGATGACTGGTTAAAATTTTTGGTGGTTTCTTGTTCAGTCCATGGGCCTACATCATGTGGCAAACCGGTGAGCATGTGACTCTATTAGTATAGGAGATACCTGAAAACATATCACACTTTTCATCATAGTGCTTTTACCAATGCATAAAATGCATGGAGAAGTCATTTCGAATGACTGGTCCTCAGTGTTGTGAGAACGATGACTGGTTAAATTTTTTGGTGGTTTCTTGTTCAGTCCATGGGCCTACATCATGTGGCAAACCGGTGAGCATGTGACTCTATTAGTATAGGAGATACCTGAAAACATATCACACTTTTCATCATAGTGCTTTTACCAATGCATAAAATGCATGGAGAAGTCATTTCGAATGACTGGTCCTCAGTGTTGTGAGAACGATGACTGGTTAAAATTTTTGGTGGTTTCTTGTTCAGTCCATGGGCCTACATCATGTGGCAAACCGGTGAGCATGTGGCTCTATTAGTATAGGAGATACCTGAAAACATATCACACTTTTCATCATAGTGCTTTTACCAATGCATAAAATGCATGGAGAAGTCATTTCGAATGACTGGTCCTCAGTGTTGTGAGAACGATGACTGGTTAAAATTTTTGGTGGTTTCTTGTTCAGTCCATAGGCCTACATCATGTGGCAAACCGGTGAGCATGTGGCTCTATTAGTATAGGAGATACCTGAAAACATATCACACTTTTCATCATAGTGCTTTTACCAATGCATAAAATGCATGGAGAAGTCATTTCGAATGACTGGTCCTCAGTGTTGTGAGAACGATGACTGGTTAAAATTTTTGGTGGTTTCTTGTTCAGTCCATAGGCCTACATCATGTGGCAAACCGGTGAGAATGTGGCTCTATTAGTATAGGAGATACCTGAAAACATATCACACTTTTCATCATAGTGCTTTTACCAATGCATAAAATGCATGGAGAAGTCATTTCGAATGACTGGTCCTCAGTGTTGTGAGAACGATGACTGGTTAAAATTTTTGGTGGTTTCTTGTTCAGTCCATAGGCCTACATCATGTGGCAAACCGGTGAGCATGTGGCTCTATTAGTATAGGAGATACCTGAAAACATATCACACTTTTCATCATAGTGCTTTTACCAATGCATAAAATGCATGGAGAAGTCATTTCGAATGACTGGTCCTCAGTGTTGTGAGAACGATGACTGGTTAATATTTTTGGTGGTTTCTTGTTCAGTCCATAGGCCTACATCATGTGGCAAACCGGTGAGCATGTGGCTCTATTAGTATAGGAGATACCTGAAAATATATCACACTTTTCATCATAGTGCTTTTACCAATGCATAAAATGCATGGAGAAGTCATTTCGAATGACTGGTCCTCAGTGTTGTGAGAACGATGACTGGTTAAAATTTTTGGTGGTTTCTTGTTCAGTCCATAGGCCTACATCATGTGGCAAACCGGTGAGCATGTGGCTCTATTAGTATAGGAGATACCTGAAAACATATCACACTTTTCATCATAGTGCTTTTACCAATGCATAAAATGCATGGAGAAGTCATTTCGAATGACTGGTCCTCAGTGTTGTGAGAACGATGACTGGTTAAAATTTTTGGTGGTTTCTTGTTCAGTCCATAGGCCTACATCATGTGGCAAACCGGTGAGCATGTGGCTCTATTAGTATAGGAGATACCTGAAAACATATCACACTTTTCATCATAGTGCATTTACCAATGCATAAAATGCATGGAGAAGTCATTTCGAATGACTGGTCCTCAGTGTTGTGAGAACGATGACTGGTTAAAATTTTTGGTGGTTTCTTGTTCAGTCCATAGGCCTACATCATGTGGCAAACCGGTGAGCATGTGGCTCTATTAGTATAGGAGATACCTGAAAACATATCACACTTTTCATCATAGTGCTTTTACCAATGCATAAAATGCATGGAGAAGTCATTTCGAATGACTGGTCCTCAGTGTTGTGAGAACGATGACTGGTTCAAATTTTTGGTGGTTTCTTGTTCAGTCCATAGGCCTACATCATGTGGCAAACCGGTGAGCATGTGGCTCTATTAGTATAGGAGATACCTGAAAACATATCACACTTTTCATCATAGTGCTTTTACCAATGCATAAAATGCATGGAGAAGTCATTTCGAATGACTGGTCCTCAGTGTTGTGAGAACGATGACTGGTTAAAATTTTTGGTGGTTTCTTGTTCAGTCCATAGGCCTACATCATGTGGCAAACCGGTGAGCATGTGGCTCTATTAGTATAGGAGATACCTGAAAACATATCACACTTTTCATCATAGTGCTTTTACCAATGCATAAAATGCATGGAGAAGTCATTTCGAATGACTGGTCCTCAGTGTTGTGAGAACGATGACTGGTTAAAATTTTTGGTGGTTTCTTGTTCAGTCCATAGGCCTACATCATGTGGCAAACCGGTGAGCATGTGGCTCTATTAGTATAGGAGATACCTGAAAACATATCACACTTTTCATCATAGTGCTTTTACCAATGCATAAAATGCATGGAGAAGTCATTTCGAATGACTGGTCCTCAGTGTTGTGAGAACGATGACTGGTTAAAATTTTTGGTGGTTTCTTGTTCAGTCCATAGGCCTACATCATGTGGCAAACCGGTGAGCATGTGGCTCTATTAGTATAGGAGATACCTGAAAACATATCACACTTTTCATCATAGTGCTTTTACCAATGCATAAAATGCATGGAGAAGTCATTTCGAATGACTGGTCCTCAGTGTTGTGAGAACGATGACTGGTTAAAATTTTTGGTGGTTTCTTGTTCAGTCCATAGGCCTACATCATGTGGCAAACCGGTGAGCATGTGGCTCTATTAGTATAGGAGATACCTGAAAACATATCACACTTTTCATCATAGTGCTTTTACCAATGCATAAAATGCATGGAGAAGTCATTTCGAATGACTGGTCCTCAGTGTTGTGAGAACGATGACTGGTTAAAATTTTTGGTGGTTTCTTGTTCAGTCCATAGGCCTACATCATGTGGCAAACCGGTGAGCATGTGGCTCTATAAGTATAGGAGATACCTGAAAACATATCACACTTTTCATCATAGTGCTTTTACCAATGCATAAAATGCATGGAGAAGTCATTTCGAACGACTGGTCCTCAGTGTTGTGAGAACGATGACTGGTTAAAATTTTTGGTGGTTTCTTGTTCAGTCCATAGGCCTACATCATGTGGCAAACCAGTGAGCATGTGGCTCTATTAGTATAGGAGATACCTGAAAACATATCACACTTTTCATCATAGTGCTTTTACCAATGCATAAAATGCATGGAGAAGTCATTTCGAATGACTGGTCCTCAGTGTTGTGAGAACGATGACTGGTTAAAATTTTTGGTGGTTTCTTGTTCAGTCCATAGGCCTACATCATGTGGCAAACCGGTGAGCATGTGGCTCTATTAGTATAGGAGATACCTGAAAACATATCACACTTTTCATCATAGTGCTTTTACCAATGCATAAAATGCATGGAGAAGTCATTTCGAATGACTGGTCCTCAGTGTTGTGAGAACGATGACTGGTTAAAATTTTTGGTGGTTTCTTGTTCAGTCCATAGGCCTACATCATGTGGCAAACCAGTGAGCATGTGGCTCTATTAGTATAGGAGATACCTGAAAACATATCACACTTTTCATCATAGTGCTTTTACCAATGCATAAAATGCATGGAGAAGTCATTTCGAATGACTGGTCCTCAGTGTTGTGAGAACGATGACTGGTTAAAATTTTTGGTGGTTTCTTGTTCAGTCCATAGGCCTACATCATGTGGCAAACCGGTGAGCATGTGGCTCTATTAGTATAGGAGATACCTGAAAACATATCACACTTTTCATCATAGTGCTTTTACCAATGCATAAAATGCATGGAGAAGTCATTTCGAATGACTGGTCCTCAGTGTTGTGAGAACGATGACTGGTTAAAATTTTTGGTGGTTTCTTGTTTAGTCCATGGGCCTACATCATGTGGCAAACCGGTGAGCATGTGGCTCTATTAGTATAGGAGATACCTGAAAACATATCACACTTTTCATCATAGTGCTATTACCAATGCATAAAATGCATGGAGAAGTCATTTCGAATGACTGGTCCTCAGTGTTGTGAGAACGATGACTGGTTAAAATTTTTGGTGGTTTCTTGTTCAGTCCATAGGCCTACATCATGTGGCAAACCGGTGAGCATGTGGCTCTATTAGTATAGGAGATACCTGAAAACATATCACACTTTTCATCATAGTGCTTTTACCAATGCATAAAATGCATGGAGAAGTCATTTCGAATGACTGGTCCTCAGTGTTGTGAGAACGATGACTGGTTACAATTTTTGGTCGTTTCTTGTTCAGTCCATAGGCCTACATCATGTGGCAAACCGGTGAGCATGTGGCTCTATTAGTTTAGGAGATATCTGAAAACATATCACACTTTTCATCATAGTGCTTTTACCAATGCATAAAATGCATGGAGAAGTCATTTCGAATGACTGGTCCTCAGTGTTGTGAGAACGATGACTGGTTAAAATTTTTGGTGGTTTCTTGTTCAGTCCATAGGCCTACATCATGTGGCAAACCAGTGAGCATGTGGCTCTATTAGTATAGGAGATACCTGAAAACATATCACACTTTTCATCATAGTGCTTTTACCAATGCATAAAATGCATGGAGAAGTCATTTCGAATGACTGGTCCTCAGTGTTGTGAGAACGATGACTGGTTAAAATTTTTGGTGGTTTCTTGTTCAGTCCATAGGCCTACATCATGTGGCAAACCGGTGAGCATGTGGCTCTATTAGTATAGGAGATACCTGAAAACATATCACACTTTTCATCATAGTGCTTTTACCAATGCATAAAATGCATGGAGAAGTCATTTCGAATGACTGGTCCTCAGTGTTGTGAGAACGATGACTGGTTAAAATTTTTGGTGGTTTCTTGTTCAGTCCATAGGCCTACATCATGTGGCAAACCGGTGAGCATGTGGCTCTATTAGTATAGGAGATACCTGAAAACATATCACACTTTTCATCATAGTGCTTTTACCAATGCATAAAATGCATGGAGAAGTCATTTCGAATGACTGGTCCTCAGTGTTGTGAGAACGATGACTGGTTAAAATTTTTGGTGGTTTCTTGTTCAGTCCATAGGCCTACATCATGTGGCAAACCGGTGAGCATGTGGCTCTATAAGTATAGGAGATACCTGAAAACATATCACACTTTTCATCATAGTGCTTTTACCAATGCATAAAATGCATGGAGAAGTCATTTCGAATGACTGGTCCTCAGTGTTGTGAGAACGATGACTGGTTAAAATTTTTGGTGGTTTCTTGTTCAGTCCATAGGCCTACATCATGTGGCAAACCAGTGAGCATGTGGCTCTATTAGTATAGGAGATACCTGAAAACATATCACACTTTTCATCATAGTGCTTTTACCAATGCATAAAATGCATGGAGAAGTCATTTCGAATGACTGGTCCTCAGTGTTGTGAGAACGATGACTGGTTAAAATTTTTGGTGGTTTCTTGTTCAGTCCATAGGCCTACATCATGTGGCAAACCGGTGAGCATGTGGCTCTATTAGTATAGGAGATACCTGAAAACATATCACACTTTTCATCATAGTGCTTTTACCAATGCATAAAATGCATGGAGAAGTCATTTCGAATGACTGGTCCTCAGTGTTGTGAGAACGATGACTGGTTAAAATTTTTGGTGGTTTCTTGTTCAGTCCATAGGCCTACATCATGTGGCAAACCAGTGAGCATGTGGCTCTATTAGTATAGGAGATACCTGAAAACATATCACACTTTTCATCATAGTGCTTTTACCAATGCATAAAATGCATGGAGAAGTCATTTCGAATGACTGGTCCTCAGTGTTGTGAGAACGATGACTGGTTAAAATTTTTGGTGGTTTCTTGTTCAGTCCATAGGCCTACATCATGTGGCAAACCGGTGAGCATGTGGCTCTATTAGTATAGGAGATACCTGAAAACATATCACACTTTTCATCATAGTGCTTTTACCAATGCATAAAATGCATGGAGAAGTCATTTCGAATGACTGGTCCTCAGTGTTGTGAGAACGATGACTGGTTAAAATTTTTGGTGGTTTCTTGTTCAGTCCATGGGCCTACATCATGTGGCAAACCGGTGAGCATGTGGCTCTATTAGTATAGGAGATACCTGAAAACATATCACACTTTTCATCATAGTGCTATTACCAATGCATAAAATGCATGGAGAAGTCATTTCGAATGACTGGTCCTCAGTGTTGTGAGAACGATGACTGGTTAAAATTTTTGGTGGTTTCTTGTTCAGTCCATAGGCCTACATCATGTGGCAAACCGGTGAGCATGTGGCTCTATTAGTATAGGAGATACCTGAAAACATATCACACTTTTCATCATAGTGCTTTTACCAATGCATAAAATGCATGGAGAAGTCATTTCGAATGACTGGTCCTCAGTGTTGTGAGAACGATGACTGGTTACAATTTTTGGTGGTTTCTTGTTCAGTCCATAGGCCTACATCATGTGGCAAACCGGTGAGCATGTGGCTCTATTAGTTTAGGAGATATCTTTAAACATATCACACTTTTCATCATAGTGCTTTTACCAATGCATAAAATGCATGGAGAAGTCATTTCGAATGACTGGTCCTCAGTGTTGTGAGAACGATGACTGGTTAAAATTTTTGGTGGTTTCTTGTTCAGTCCATAGGCCTACATCATGTGGCAAACCAGTGAGCATGTGGCTCTATTAGTATAGGAGATACCTGAAAACATATCACACTTTTCATCATAGTGCTTTTACCAATGCATAAAATGCATGGAGAAGTCATTTCGAATGACTGGTCCTCAGTGTTGTGAGAACGATGACTGGTTAAAATTTTTGGTGGTTTCTTGTTCAGTCCATAGGCCTACATCATGTGGCAAACCAGTGAGCATGTGGCTCTATTAGTATAGGAGATACCTGAAAACATATCACACTTTTCATCATAGTGCTTTTACCAATGCATAAAATGCATGGAGAAGTCATTTCGAATGACTGGTCCTCAGTGTTGTGAGAACGATGACTGGTTAAAATTTTTGGTGGTTTCTTGTTCAGTCCATAGGCCTACATCATGTGGCAAACCGGTGAGCATGTGGCTCTATTAGTATAGGAGATACCTGAAAACATATCACACTTTTCATCATAGTGCTTTTACCAATGCATAAAATGCATGGAGAAGTCATTTCGAATGACTGGTCCTCATGTTGTGAGAGCGATGACTGGTTAAAATTTTTGGTGGTTTCTTGTTCAGTCCATAGGCCTACATCATGTGGCAAACCAGTGAGCATGTGGCTCTATTAGTATAGGAGATACCTGAAAACATATCACACTTTTCATCATAGTGCTTTTACCAATGCATAAAATGCATGGAGAAGTAATTTCGAATGACTGGTCCTCAGTGTTGTGAGAACGATGACTGGTTAAAATTTTTGGTGGTTTCTTGTTCAGTCCATAGGCCTACATCATGTGGCAAACCGGTGAGCATGTGGCTCTATTAGTATAGGAGATACCTGAAAACATATCACACTTTTCATCATAGTGCTTTTACCAATGCATAAAATGCATGGAGAAGTCATTTCGAATGACTGGTCCTCAGTGTTGTGAGAACGATGACTGGTTAAAATTTTTGGTGGTTTCTTGTTCAGTCCATGGGCCTACATCATGTGGCAAACCGGTGAGCATGTGGCTCTATTAGTATAGGAGATACCTGAAAACATATCACACTTTTCATCATAGTGCTTTTACCAATGCATAAAATGCATGGAGAAGTCATTTCGAATGACTGGTCCTCAGTGTTGTGAGAACGATGACTGGTTAAAATTTTTGGTGGTTTCTTGTTCAGTCCATAGGCCTACATCATGTGGCAAACCGGTGAGCATGTGGCTCTATTAGTATAGGAGATACCTGAAAACATATCACACTTTTCATCATAGTGCTTTTACCAATGCATAAAATGCATGGAGAAGTCATTTCGAATGACTGGTCCTCAGTGTTGTGTGAACGATGACTGGTTAAAATTTTTGGTGGTTTCTTGTTCAGTCCATAGGCCTACATCATGTGGCAAACCGGTGAGCATGTGGCTCTATTAGTATAGGAGATACCTGAAAACATATCACACTTTTCATCATAGTGCTTTTACCAATGCATAAAATGCATGGAGAAGTCATTTCGAATGACTGGTCCTCAGTGTTGTGAGAATGATGACTGGTTAAAATTTTTGGTCGTTTCTTGTTCAGTCCATAGGACTACATCATGTGGCAAACCGGTGAGCATGTGGCTCTATTAGTTTAGGAGATACCTGAAAACATATCACACTTTTCATCATAGTGCTTTTACCAATGCATAAAATGCATGGAGAAGTCATTTCGAATGACTGGTCCTCAGTGTTGTGAGAACGATGACTGGTTAAAATTTTTGGTGGTTTCTTGTTCAGTCCATAGGCCTACATCATGTGGCAAACCAGTGAGCATGTGGCTCTATTAGTATAGGAGATACCTGAAAACATATCACACTTTTCATCATAGTGCTTTTACCAATGCATAAAATGCATGGAGAAGTCATTTCGAATGACTGGTCCTCAGTGTTCTGAGAACGATGACTGGTTAAAATTTTTGGTGGTTTCTTGTTCAGTCCATAGGCCTACATCATGTGGCAAACCAGTGAGCATGTGGCTCTATTAGTATAGGAGATACCTGAAAACATATCACACTTTTCATCATAGTGCTTTTACCAATGCATAAAATGCATGGAGAAGTCATTTCGAATGACTGGTCCTCAGTGTTGTGAGAACGATGACTGGTTAAAATTTTTGGTGGTTTCTTGTTCAGTCCATAGGCCTACATCATGTGGCAAACCGGTGAGCATGTGGCTCTATTAGTATAGGAGATACCTGAAAACATATCACACTTTTCATCATAGTGCTTTTACCAATGCATAAAATGCATGGAGAAGTCATTTCGAATGACTGGTCCTCAGTGTTGTGAGAACGATGACTGGTTAAAATTTTTGGTGGTTTCTTGTTCAGTCCATAGGCCTACATCATGTGGCAAACCAGTGAGCATGTGGCTCTATTAGTATAGGAGATACCTGAAAACATATCACACTTTTCATCATAGTGCTTTTACCAATGCATAAAATGCATGGAGAAGTCATTTCGAATGACTGGTCCTCAGTGTTGTGAGAACGATGACTGGTTAAAATTTTTGGTGGTTTCTTGTTCAGTCCATAGGCCTACATCATGTGGCAAACCGGTGAGCATGTGGCTCTATTAGTATAGGAGATACCTGAAAACATATCACACTTTTCATCATAGTGCTTTTACCAATGCATAAAATGCATGGAGAAGTCATTTCGAATGACTGGTCCTCAGTGTTGTGAGAACGATGACTGGTTAAAATTTTTGGTGGTTTCTTGTTCAGTCCATAGGCCTACATCATGTGGCAAACCGGTGAGCATGTGGCTCTATTAGTATAGGAGATACCTGAAAACATATCACACTTTTCATCATAGTGCTTTTACCAATGCATAAAATGCATGGAGAAGTCATTTCGAATGACTGGTCCTCAGTGTTGTGAGAACGATGACTGGTTAAAATTTTTGGTGGTTTCTTGTTCAGTCCATAGGCCTACATCATGTGGCAAACCGGTGAGCATGTGGCTCTATTAGTATAGGAGATACCTGAAAACATATCACACTTTTCATCATAGTGCTTTTACCAATGCATAAAATGCATGGAGAAGTCATTTCGAATGACTGGTCCTCAGTGTTGTGAGAACGATGACTGGTTAAAATTTTTGGTGGTTTCTTGTTCAGTCCATAGGCCTACATCATGTGGCAAACCGGTGAGCATGTGGCTCTATTAGTATAGGAGATACCTGAAAACATATCACACTTTTCATCATAGTGCTTTTACCAATGCATAAAATGCATGGAGAAGTCATTTCGAATGACTGGTCCTCAGTGTTGTGAGAATGATGACTGGTTAAAATTTTTGGTGGTTTCTTGTTCAGTCCATAGGCCTACATCATGTGGAAAACCGGTGAGCATGTGGCTCTATTAGTATAGGAGATACCTGAAAACATATCACACTTTTCATCATAGTGCTTTTACCAATGCAGAAAATGCATGGAGAAGTCATTTCGAATGACTGGTCCTCAGTGTTGTGAGAACGATGACTGGTTAAAATTTTTGGTGGTTTCTTGTTCAGTCCATAGGCCTACATCATGTGGCAAACCGGTGAGCATGTGGCTCTATTAGTATAGGAGATACCTGAAAACATATCACACTTTTCATCATAGTGCTTTTACCAATGCATAAAATGCATGGAGAAGTCATTTCGAATGACTGGTCCTCAGTGTTGTGAGAACGATGACTGGTTAAAATTTTTGGTGGTTTCTTGTTCAGTCCATAGGCCTACATCATGTGGCAAACCGGTGAGCATGTGGCTCTATTAGTATAGGAGATACCTGAAAACATATCACACTTTTCATCATAGTGCTTTTACCAATGCATAAAATGCATGGAGAAGTCATTTCGAATGACTGGTCCTCAGTGTTGTGAGAACAATGACTGGTTAAAATTTTTGGTGGTTTCTTGTTCAGTCCATAGGCCTACATCATGTGGCAAACCGGTGAGCATGTGGCTCTATTAGTATAGGAGATACCTGAAAACATATCACACTTTTCATCATAGTGCTTTTACCAATGCATAAAATGCATGGAGAAGTCATTTCGAATGACTGGTCCTCAGTGTTGTGAGAACGATGACTGGTTAAAATTTTTGGTGGTTTCTTGTTCAGTCCATAGGCCTACATCATGTGGCAAACCGGTGAGCATGTGGCTCTATTAGTATAGGAGATACCTGAAAACATATCACACTTTTCATCATAGTGCTTTTACCAATGCAGAAAATGCATGGAGAAGTCATTTCGAATGACTGGTCCTCAGTGTTGTGAGAACGATGACTGGTTAAACTTTTTGGTGGTTTCTTGTTCAGTCCATAGGCCTACATCATGTGGCAAACCGGTGAGCATGTGGCTCTATTAGTATAGGAGATACCTGAAAACATATCACACTTTTCATCATAGTGCTTTTACCAATGCATAAAATGCATGGAGAAGTCATTTCGAATGACTGGTCCTCAGTGTTGTGAGAACGATGACTGGTTAAAATTTTTGGTGGTTTCTTGTTCAGTCCATAGGCCTACATCATGTGGCAAACCGGTGAGCATGTGGCTCTATTAGTATAGGAGATACCTGAAAACATATCACACTTTTCATCATAGTGCTTTTACCAATGCATAAAATGCATGGAGAAGTCATTTCGAATGACTGGTCCTCAGTGTTGTGAGAACGATGACTGGTTAAAATTTTTGGTGGTTTCTTGTTCAGTCCATAGGCCTACATCATGTGGCAAACCGGTGAGCATGTGGCTCTATTAGTATAGGAGATACCTGAAAACATATCACACTTTTCATCATAGTGCTTTTACCAATGCAGAAAATGCATGGAGAAGTCATTTCGAATGACTGATCCTCAGTGTTGTGAGAACGATGACTGGTTAAAATTTTTGGTGGTTTCTTGTTCAGTCCATAGGCCTACATCATGTGGCAAACCGGTGAGCATGTGGCTCTATTAGTATAGGAGAAACCTGAAAACATATCACACTTTTCATCATAGTGCTTTTACCAATGCATAAAATGCATGGAGAAGTCATTTCGAATGACTGGTCCTCAGTGTTGTGAGAACGATGACTGGTTAAAATTTTTGGTGGTTTCTTGTTCAGTCCATAGGCCTACATCATGTGGCAAACCGGTGAGCATGTGGCTCTATTAGTATAGGAGATACCTGAAAACATATCACACTTTTCATCATAGTGCTTTTACCAATGCATAAAATGCATGGAGAAGTCATTTCGAATGACTGGTCCTCAGTGTTGTGAGAACGATGACTGGTTAAAATTTTTGGTGGTTTCTTGTTCAGTCCATGGGCCTACATCATGTGGCAAACCGGTGAGCATGTGGCTCTATTAGTATAGGAGATACCTGAAAACATATCACACTTTTCATCATAGTGCTTTTACCAATGCATAAAATGCATGGAGAAGTCATTTCGAATGACTGGTCCTCAGTGTTGTGAGAACGATGACTGGTTAAAATTTTTGGTGGTTTCTTGTTCAGTCCATAGGCCTACATCATGTGGCAAACCGGTGAGCATGTGGCTCTATTAGTATAGGAGATACCTGAAAACATATCACACTTTTCATCATAGTGCTTTTACCAATGCATAAAATGCATGGAGAAGTCATTTCGAATGACTGGTCCTCAGTGTTGTGAGAACGATGACTGGTTAAAATTTTTGGTGGTTTCTTGTTCAGTCCATAGGCCTACATCATGTGGCAAACCGGTGAGCATGTGGTTCTATTAGTATAGGAGATACCTGAAAACATATCACACTTTTCATCATAGTGCTTTTACCAATGCATAAAATGCATGGAGAAGTCATTTCGAATGACTGGTCCTCAGTGTTGTGAGAACGATGACTGGTTAAAATTTTTGGTGGTTTCTTGTTCAGTCCATAGGCCTACATCATGTGGCAAACCGGTGAGAATGTGGCTCTATTAGTATAGGAGATACCTGAAAACATATCACACTTTTCATCATAGTGCTTTTACCAATGCATAAAATGCATGGAGAAGTCATTTCGAATGACTGGTCCTCAGTGTTGTGAGAACGATGACTGGTTAAAATTTTTGGTGGTTTCTTGTTCAGTCCATAGGCCTACATCATGTGGCCAACCGGTGAGCATGTGGCTCTATTAGTATAGGAGATACCTGAAAACATATCACACTTTTCATCATAGTGCTTTTACCAATGCATAAAATGCATGGAGAAGTCATTTCGAATGACTGGTCCTCAGTGTTGTGAGAACGATGACTGGTTAAAATTTTTGGTGGTTTCTTGTTCAGTCCATAGGCCTACATCATGTGGCAAACCGGTGAGCATGTGGCTCTATTAGTATAGGAGATACCTGAAAACATATCACACTTTTCATCATAGTGCTTTTACCAATGCATAAAATGCATGGAGAAGTCATTTCGAATGACTGGTCCTCAGTGTTGTGAGAACGATGACTGGTTAAAATTTTTGGTGGTTTCTTGTTCAGTCCATAGGCCTACATCATGTGGCAAACCGGTGAGCATGTGGCTCTATTAGTATAGGAGATACCTGAAAACATATCACACTTTTCATCATAGTGCTTTTACCAATGCATAAAATGCATGGAGAAGTCATTTCGAATGACTGGTCCTCAGTGTTGTGAGAACGATGACTGGTTAAAATTTTTGGTGGTTTCTTGTTCAGTCCATAGGCCTACATCATGTGGCAAACCGGTGAGCATGTGGCTCTATTAGTATAGGAGATACCTGAAAACATATCACACTTTTCATCATAGTGCTTTTACCAATGCATAAAATGCATGGAGAAGTCATTTCGAATGACTGGTCCTCAGTGTTGTGAGAACGATGACTGGTTAAAATTTTTGGTGGTTTCTTGTTCAGTCCATAGGCCTACATCATGTGGCAAACCGGTGAGCATGTGGCTCTATTAGTATAGGAGATACCTGAAAACATATCACACTTTTCATCATAGTGCTTTTACCAATGCATAAAATGCATGGAGAAGTCATTTCGAATGACTGGTCCTCAGTGTTGTGAGAACGATGACTGGTTAAAATTTTTGGTGGTTTCTTGT
Organism: Ranitomeya imitator; assembly: GCF_032444005.1. Lineage (NCBI taxonomy): Eukaryota > Metazoa > Chordata > Amphibia > Anura > Dendrobatidae > Ranitomeya > Ranitomeya imitator. Next base: position 55,671 of record NW_027194460.1, read on the forward strand.
TCAGTCCATAGGCCTACATCATGTGGCAAACCGGTGAGCATGTGGCTCTATTAGTATAGGAGATACCTGAAAACATATCACACTTTTCATCATAGTGCATTTACCAATGCATAAAATGCATGGAGAAGTCATTTCGAATGACTGGTCCTCAGTGTTGTGAGAACGATGACTGGTTTAAATTTTTGGTGGTTTCTTGTTCAGTCCATAGGCCTACATCATGTGGCAAACCGGTGAGCATGTGGCTCTATTAGTATAGGAGATACCTGAAAACATATCACACTTTTCATCATAGTGCTTTTACCAATGCATAAAATGCATGGAGAAGTCATTTCGAATGACTGGTCCTCAGTGTTGTGAGAACGATGACTGGTTAAAATTTTTGGTGGTTTCTTGTTCAGTCCATAGGCCTACATCATGTGGCAAACCGGTGAGCATGTGGCTCTATTAGTATAGGAGATACCTGAAAACATATCACACTTTTCATCATAGTGCTTTTACCAATGCATAAAATGCATGGAGAAGTCATTTCGAATGACTGGTCCTCAGTGTTGTGAGAACGATGACTGGTTAAAATTTTTGGTGGTTTCTTGTTCAGTCCATAGGCCTACATCATGTGGCAAACGGGTGAGCATGTGGCTCTATTAGTATAGGAGATACCTGAAAACATATCACACTTTTCATCATAGTGCTTTTACCAATGCATAAAATGCATGGAGAAGTCATTTCGAATGACTGGTCCTCAGTGTTGTGAGAACGATGACTGGTTAAAATTTTTGGTGGTTTCTTGTTCAGTCCATAGGCCTACATCATGTGGCAAACCGGTGAGCATGTGGCTCTATTAGTATAGGAGATACCTGAAAACATATCACACTTTTCATCATAGTGCTTTTACCAATGCATAAAATGCATGGAGAAGTCATTTCGAATGACTGGTCCTCAGTGTTGTGAGAACGATGACTGGTTAAAATTTTTGGTGGTTTCTTGTTCAGTCCATAGGCCTACATCATGTGGCAAACCGGTGAGCATGTGGCTCTATTAGTATAGGAGATACCTGAAAACATATCACACTTTTCATCATAGTGCTTTTACCAATGCATAAAATGCATGGAGAAGTCATTTCGAATGACTGGTCCTCAGTGTTGTGAGAACGATGACTGGTTAAAATTTTTGGTGGTTTCTTGTTCAGTCCATAGGCCTACATCATGTGGCAAACCGGTGAGCATGTGGCTCTATTAGTATAGGAGATACCTGAAAACATATCACACTTTTCATCATAGTGCTTTTACCAATGCATAAAATGCATGGAGAAGTCATTTCGAATGACTGGTCCTCAGTGTTGTGAGAACGATGACTGGTTAAAATTTTTGGTGGTTTCTTGTTCAGTCCATAGGCCTACATCATGTGGCAAACCGGTGAGCATGTGGCTCTATTAGTATAGGAGATACCTGAAAACATATCACACTTTTCATCATAGTGCTTTTACCAATGCATAAAATGCATGGAGAAGTCATTTCGAATGACTGGTCCTCAGTGTTGTGAGAACGATGACTGGTTAAAATTTTTGGTGGTTTCTTGTTCAGTCCATAGGCCTACATCATGTGGCAAACCAGTGAGCATGTGGCTCTATTAGTATAGGAGATACCTGAAAACATATCACACTTTTCATCATAGTGCATTTACCAATGCATAAAATGCATGGAGAAGTCATTTCGAATGACTGGTCCTCAGTGTTGTGAGAACGATGACTGGTTTAAATTTTTGGTGGTTTCTTGTTCAGTCCATAGGCCTACATCATGTGGCAAACCGGTGAGCATGTGGCTCTATTAGTATAGGAGATACCTGAAAACATATCACACTTTTCATCATAGTGCTTTTACCAATGCATAAAATGCATGGAGAAGTCATTTCGAATGACTGGTCCTCAGTGTTGTGAGAACGATGACTGGTTAAAATTTTTGGTGGTTTCTTGTTCAGTCCATAGGCCTACATCATGTGGCAAACCGGTGAGCATGTGGCTCTATTAGTATAGGAGATACCTGAAAACATATCACACTTTTCATCATAGTGCTTTTACCAATGCATAAAATGCATGGAGAAGTCATTTCGAATGACTGGTCCTCAGTGTTGTGAGAACGATGACTGGTTAAAATTTTTGGTGGTTTCTTGTTCAGTCCATAGGCCTACATCATGTGGCAAACCAGTGAGCATGTGGCTCTATTAGTATAGGAGATACCTGAAAACATATCACACTTTTCATCATAGTGCATTTACCAATGCATAAAATGCATGGAGAAGTCATTTCGAATGACTGGTCCTCAGTGTTGTGAGAACGATGACTGGTTTAAATTTTTGGTGGTTTCTTGTTCAGTCCATAGGCCTACATCATGTGGCAAACCGGTGAGCATGTGGCTCTATTAGTATAGGAGATACCTGAAAACATATCACACTTTTCATCATAGTGCTTTTACCAATGCATAAAATGCATGGAGAAGTCATTTCGAATGACTGGTCCTCAGTGTTGTGAGAACGATGACTGGTTAAAATTTTTGGTGGTTTCTTGTTCAGTCCATAGGCCTACATCATGTGGCAAACCGGTGAGCATGTGGCTCTATTAGTATAGGAGATACCTGAAAACATATCACACTTTTCATCATAGTGCTTTTACCAATGCATAAAATGCATGGAGAAGTCATTTCGAATGACTGGTCCTCAGTGTTGTGAGAACGATGACTGGTTAAAATTTTTGGTGGTTTCTTGTTCAGTCCATAGGCCTACATCATGTGGCAAACGGGTGAGCATGTGGCTCTATTAGTATAGGAGATACCTGAAAACATATCACACTTTTCATCATAGTGCTTTTACCAATGCATAAAATGCATGGAGAAGTCATTTCGAATGACTGGTCCTCAGTGTTGTGAGAACGATGACTGGTTAAAATTTTTGGTGGTTTCTTGTTCAGTCCATAGGCCTACATCATGTGGCAAACCGGTGAGCATGTGGCTCTATTAGTATAGGAGATACCTGAAAACATATCACACTTTTCATCATAGTGCTTTTACCAATGCATAAAATGCATGGAGAAGTCATTTCGAATGACTGGTCCTCAGTGTTGTGAGAACGATGACTGGTTAAAATTTTTGGTGGTTTCTTGTTCAGTCCATAGGCCTACATCATGTGGCAAACCGGTGAGCATGTGGCTCTATTAGTATAGGAGATACCTGAAAACATATCACACTTTTCATCATAGTGCTTTTACCAATGCATAAAATGCATGGAGAAGTCATTTCGAATGACTGGTCCTCAGTGTTGTGAGAACGATGACTGGTTAAAATTTTTGGTGGTTTCTTGTTCAGTCCATAGGCCTACATCATGTGGCAAACCGGTGAGCATGTGGCTCTATTAGTATAGGAGATACCTGAAAACATATCACACTTTTCATCATAGTGCTTTTACCAATTCATAAAATGCATGGAGAAGTCATTTCGAATGACTGGTCCTCAGTGTTGTGAGAACGATGACTGGTTAAAATTTTGGTGGTTTCTTGTTCAGTCCATAGGCCTACATCATGTGGCAAACCGGTGAGCATGTGGCTCTATTAGTATAGGAGATACCTGAAAACATATCACACTTTTCATCATAGTGCTTTTACCAATGCATAAAATGCATGGAGAAGTCATTTCGAATGACTGGTCCTCAGTGTTGTGAGAACGATGACTGGTTAAAATTTTTGGTGGTTTCTTGTTCAGTCCATAGGCCTACATCATGTGGCAAACCAGTGAGCATGTGGCTCTATTAGTATAGGAGATACCTGAAAACATATCACACTTTTCATCATAGTGCTTTTACCAATGCATAAAATGCATGGAGAAGTCATTTCGAATGACTGGTCCTCAGTGTTGTGAGAACGATGACTGGTTAAAATTTTTGGTGGTTTCTTGTTCAGTCCATAGGCCTACATCATGTGGCAAACCGGTGAGCATGTGGCTCTATTAGTATAGGAGATACCTGAAAACATATCACACTTTTCATCATAGTGCTTTTACCAATGCATAAAATGCATGGAGAAGTCATTTCGAATGACTGGTCCTCAGTGTTGTGAGAACGATGACTGGTTAAAATTTTTGGTGGTTTCTTGTTCAGTCCATAGGCCTACATCATGTGGCAAACCAGTGAGCATGTGGCTCTATTAGTATAGGAGATACCTGAAAACATATCACACTTTTCATCATAGTGCTTTTACCAATGCATAAAATGCATGGAGAAGTCATTTCGAATGACTGGTCCTCAGTGTTGTGAGAACGATGACTGGTTAAAATTTTTGGTCGTTTCTTGTTCAGTGCATAGGCCTACATCATGTGGCAAACCGGTGAGCATGTGGCTCTATTAGTTTAGGAGATACCTGAAAACATCACACTTTTCATCATAGTGCTTTTACCAATGCATAAAATGCATGGAGAAGTCATTTCGAATGACTGGTCCTCAGTGTTGTGAGAACGATGACTGGTTAAAATTTTTGGTGGTTTCTTGTTCAGTCCATAGGCCTACATCATGTGGCAAACCAGTGAGCATGTGGCTCTATTAGTTTAGGAGATACCTGAAAACATCACACTTTTCATCATAGTGCTTTTACCAATGCATAAAATGCATGGAGAAGTCATTTCGAATGACTGGTCCTCAGTGTTGTGAGAACGATGACTGGTTAAAATTTTTGGTGGTTTCTTGTTCAGTCCATAGGCCTACATCATGTGGCAAACCAGTGAGCATGTGGCTCTATTAGTATAGGAGATACCTGAAAACATATCACACTTTTCATCATAGTGCTTTTACCAATGCATAAAATGCATGGAGAAGTCATTTCGAATGACTGGTCCTCAGTGTTGTGAGAACGATGACTGGTTAAAATTTTTGGTGGTTTCTTGTTCAGTCCATAGGCCTACATCATGTGGCAAACCAGTGAGCATGTGGCTCTATTAGTATAGGAGATACCTGAAAACATATCACACTTTTCATCATAGTGCTTTTACCAATGCAAAAAATGCATGGAGAAGTCATTTCGAATGACTGGTCCTCAGTGTTGTGAGAACGATGACTGGTTAAAATTTTTGGTGGTTTCTTGTTCAGTCCATAGGCCTACATCATGTGGCAAACCGGTGAGCATGTGGCTCTATTAGTATAGGAGATACCTGAAAACATATCACACTTTTCATCATAGTGCTTTTACCAATGCATAAAATGCATGGAGAAGTCATTTCGAATGACTGGTCCTCATGTTGTGAGAACGATGACTGGTTAAAATTTTTGGTGGTTTCTTGTTCAAACCATAGGCCTACATCATGTGGCAAACCAGTGAGCATGTGGCTCTATTAGTATAGGAGATACCTGAAAACATATCACACTTTTCATCATAGTGCTTTTACCAATGCATAAAATGCATGGAGAAGTAATTTCGAATGACTGGTCCTCAGTGTTGTGAGAACGATGACTGGTTAAAATTTTTGGTGGTTTCTTGTTCAGTCCATAGGCCTACATCATGTGGCAAACCGGTGAGCATGTGGCTCTATTAGTATAGGAGATACCTGAAAACATATCACACTTTTCATCATAGTGCTTTTACCAATGCATAAAATGCATGGAGAAGTCATTTCGAATGACTGGTCCTCAGTGTTGTGAGAACGATGACTGGTTAAAATTTTTGGTGGTTTCTTGTTCAGTCCATGGGCCTACATCATGTGGCAAACCGGTGAGCATGTGGCTCTATTAGTATAGGAGATACCTGAAAACATATCACACTTTTCATCATAGTGCTTTTACCAATGCATAAAATGCATGGAGAAGTCATTTCGAATGACTGGTCCTCAGTGTTGTGAGAACGATGACTGGTTAAAATTTTTGGTGGTTTCTTGTTCAGTCCATAGGCCTACATCATGTGGCAAACCGGTGAGCATGTGGCTCTATTAGTATAGGAGATACCTGAAAACATATCACACTTTTCATCATAGTGCTTTTACCAATGCATAAAATGCATGGAGAAGTCATTTCGAATGACTGGTCCTCAGTGTTGTGAGAACGATGACTGGTTAAAATTTTTGGTGGTTTCTTGTTCAGTCCATAGGCCTACATCATGTGGCAAACCGGTGAGCATGTGGCTCTATTAGTATAGGAGATACCTGAAAACATATCACACTTTTCATCATAGTGCTTTTACCAATGCATAAAATGCATGGAGAAGTCATTTCGAATGACTGGTCCTCAGTGTTGTGAGAACGATGACTGGTTAAAATTTTTGGTCGTTTCTTGTTCAGTCCATAGGCCTACATCATGTGGCAAACCGGTGAGCATGTGGCTCTATTAGTTTAGGAGATACCTGAAAACATATCACACTTTTCATCATAGTGCTTTTACCAATGCATAAAATGCATGGAGAAGTCATTTCGAATGACTGGTCCTCAGTGTTGTGAGAACGATGACTGGTTAAAATTTTTGGTGGTTTCTTGTTCAGTCCATAGGCCTACATCATGTGGCAAACCAGTGAGCATGTGGCTCTATTAGTATAGGAGATACCTGAAAACATATCACACTTTTCATCATAGTGCTTTTACCAATGCATAAAATGCATGGAGAAGTCATTTCGAATGACTGGTCCTCAGTGTTGTGAGAACGATGACTGGTTAAAATTTTTGGTGGTTTCTTGTTCAGTCCATAGGCCTACATCATGTGGCAAACCAGTGAGCATGTGGCTCTATTAGTATAGGAGATACCTGAAAACATATCACACTTTTCATCATAGTGCTTTTACCAATGCATAAAATGCATGGAGAAGTCATTTCGAATGACTGGTCCTCAGTGTTGTGAGAACGATGACTGGTTAAAATTTTTGGTGGTTTCTTGTTCAGTCCATAGGCCTACATCATGTGGCAAACCGGTGAGCATGTGGCTCTATTAGTATAGGAGATACCTGAAAACATATCACACTTTTCATCATAGTGCTTTTACCAATGCATAAAATGCATGGAGAAGTCATTTCGAATGACTGGTCCTCAGTGTTGTGAGAACGATGACTGGTTAAAATTTTTGGTGGTTTCTTGTTCAGTCCATAGGCCTACATCATGTGGCAAACCAGTGAGCATGTGGCTCTATTAGTATAGGAGATACCTGAAAACATATCACACTTTTCATCATAGTGCTTTTACCAATGCATAAAATGCATGGAGAAGACATTTCGAATGACTGGTCCTCAGTGTTGTGAGAACGATGACTGGTTAAAATTTTTGGTGGTTTCTTGTTCAGTCCATAGGCCTACATCATGTGGCAAACCGGTGAGCATGTGGCTCTATTAGTATAGGAGATACCTGAAAACATATCACACTTTTCATCATAGTGCTTTTACCAATGCATAAAATGCATGGAGAAGTCATTTCGAATGACTGGTCCTCAGTGTTGTGAGAACGATGACTGGTTAAAATTTTTGGTGGTTTCTTGTTCAGTCCATAGGCCTACATCATGTGGCAAACCGGTGAGCATGTGGCTCTATTAGTATAGGAGATACCTGAAAACATATCACACTTTTCATCATAGTGCTTTTACCAATGCATAAAATGCATGGAGAAGTCATTTCGAATGACTGGTCCTCAGTGTTGTGAGAACGATGACTGGTTAAAATTTTTGGTGGTTTCTTGTTCAGTCCATAGGCCTACATCATGTGGCAAACCGGTGAGCATGTGGCTCTATTAGTATAGGAGATACCTGAAAACATATCACACTTTTCATCATAGTGCTTTTACCAATGCATAAAATGCATGGAGAAGTCATTTCGAATGACTGGTCCTCAGTGTTGTGAGAACGATGACTGGTTAAAATTTTTGGTGGTTGAATTCCGGGGGGCGTGGCCTAGGCAGCAATGGTGTAGGGTGTGCTGCCTGTGAGCTCCAAGAGGACTTCCTCCTAAATCAACTAACATCGACTCTAAAATCCAATTTTTTGCAAAACCAAGGCTAAATATCACCTTCACTTGGCATAAGGAACATTTTGATACCAGGATTGCCTGTTTTTGTGCCTCTATTCACCATCATCCGACAGGGACTCTGGCAGGCCGCATGGTCTGGGCCTACTTGTAGGCCTCTTAAGCCTGCAGCCCTTATCAACGGGTTCATCTCTTCCCTGTCCCATCACAACTTCCCTACTCTGGTAGGCAACCACAGAGCTTATTTTTATTTTTATTATAGCTGCAGAGTTTATCCTTGTGGTCCTTCCCCTCTACTGGGGTTCTAATTGCCAGCAGCGGCGGCCTGATCTATCAGCCGGACGTCACACAAAGAGAGAAGAGGCAGCAGCAGCTCCCAAGCGTCTGATCCCCTCCTAGCAGACGCCGGGACCCAGAGGAGGTAAGCGTTGTGTGAGCGCTCCCTCCACAGCAGCTTGGGACGCCGGCGGCTATCAAAGAGCCTTCCAGCCCGCGCCGCAGCCAGGCGCGGTGAAGCGGCTGAAGAGAGGAGGCCTGCGTGAGGGAGACCGGCGCCGCAGGAGTCCCCCTCCTCCCCCTCCACAGCACCAAGCAGCGGCGAGAGAGATCAAAGAGTCTCCCAGTCCGCGCCGCAGCCAGGCGCGGTGAAGCGACGAAGGAGTAGGAGCCTCTGCGAGGGAGACCGGAGGACCCGCCGGGAGGTGAGCGACGGGGAAGTCCCTACAGGAGCGGGAAGTCCCGCTGAAGCCCCGCCGGAGCCGCCGGGACACTGAAGAGACAGACGCTGCTGTGAGCGTCTCCTCCCCCCTCCGTCAGCAGCACGCAGGAGAACAAAGCCTCCCAGCCCGTGCCGCAGCCAGGCACGGTGAAGCGGCCGAGGAGCGGAGACATCTGTGGGACCGCCGGAAAGTGCCTGCATCTGCAGTCCTCGCCGGAGCCTCCTCCTCACATCGGAGGTAAGAGCCCCCGGCCCCAGCACTCGGTGAGCAGACACCTTATAACAGCGGCTGCAGCGTTGCGCCTGCAGCTGCTGTTCCCGGCGCCACAGCGTTCTACTTATTATACCACCGCACAGTATTCAGAGGACCCTTTCCTCCCCTACAGGAGGGAGCAAGCACCGGTAAAAGAGCCCCTGAGCCATACTAAGACCGCTGTAGGTGCAACAGCGGCGGCTCCCACCTGGGGACAGAGTGTAAATTAACCCCTATGAGAGGGGCTCCTTGCACTAAATGAGCACAGCTATATATACAAGTCCTGAGGCTGGTGAACCTTTATTAACCCCTAAGAGGCTCCCTTCAGAGAAACAGGGAAGCTGCAGCACTGTAACAAATGATAACTGCGAGACAATAGCTCTCCACCACTAGAGTGTATATTAACCCCTATGAGAGGGGGCTCCCAGCACTAAATAAGCTCAGCTATCTATATAAGGCTAAGGCTGGTGAACCTTTATTAACCCCTAAGAGGCACCCTTCAGAGGAACAGGGAAGCTACAGCATTGCAACAGATGACAACTGCGAGACAATAGCTCTCCACCACTAGAGTGTATATTAACCCCTATGAGAGGGGGCTCCCAGCACTAAATAAACACAGCTATCTCTATAAGGCTAAGGCTGGTAAACCTTGATTAACCCCTAAGAAAGAGGCTCCCTTCAGAGAAACAGGGAAGCTGCAGCACTGTAACAGACGACAACTGCGAGACAATAGCTCTCCACTACTAGAGTGTATATTAACCCTATGAGAGGGATTCCCTGCACTAAATAAACAAAGGTACAATCTCTGAGCCACATTAAGTTCGCTACAAATTGCAAGAGCGGCGGCTACTACACACTCATGCTACAATCCAATATGAGTAATAAGAATACTAAAAAATCCTCCTTAAAAAATACCACATCAGGGATCCCCATACTCCCCTCTCCAGATCTCAACAAGACCATAAACCCACACAGAGCCTCTTCCAGTGACTCCATTAATCTAATTGATAAAGAGAGAGAGAGATCAAGGTCGAGATCACCGAGAACCCCTAAAAAAAGTGACCCACAAATAAATCCTGACAAGATGGATTCGTCCACCTCAGCCAAAAGAAATGCGCCAGGGGCATGGGGGGAAAAATACCCTTCCCACCAAGGAGCATCAGATGAGGAATCTGAGGATATATCCCCCAATGTGAGCCCAGAAAAGAGTAGACCCAGACTTTCGGGTGATTCACTGGATGACTCACCCTGCCAGCCTTCTAACAATACAGAACTCCTGTTACTTAGTCTAGCAGAAAAATTTAACAGAGATATGAACCTAAATCTTGAGAAGCAGACAAGGGTTTGGGAGGGAAAGATGGAAGCAATCTCTAAAAAATTAGAAAACCACGAGGAAAGAATTGGGGCCCTTGAACACTCCTCTAAAATACACGAAGAAGAAAATAATGACATCATTTCAGAACTGCGCCGGCTGAGGACAAAAGTGGCGGACCTCGAGGACCGTAGTAGGCGGAACAATGTTAAAATTCGGGGGATCCCAGAAAACATAACAAACAACAAGCTGCTTGAATACGTACAAAATGTCTTCAGGAAAACAATCCCATCCCTTTCCAAACAGGACCTACTAATTGACAGAATTCATAGACTCCCCAGGCCACCCAAAATATCACCTGATCTCCCTAGAGACACAATCCTCAGAATCCATTTTTTCCACGTTAAAGAAATGATTCAAAATTATCTAAAGCAGGAAAAAGGATTCCCAGAGCCGTTTACACATCTCAAATTGTATGCAGACTTATCCAAAGACACTATTGAAGGCAGGAAAGCCTACAAAAAGGTCACTGCAGCACTAAGGGATCGGGAAATTAAGTACAAATGGGGGTTCCCTTTGAAGCTTCTGATTATGTGGAAGGAGAAAGTCGTCCCTATTAACTCACCTGAAGAAGGGGAAAAATTCCTTGCCTCTGTCTACACTCCCCACCAAAAAAGGGCAACCCATAGGGAAAACGTGACATGAAGAGTCCTGAGCCATTTGGGGAGATCTCTTTATATTTCACTTGCTGAAACTTGAGTATTTTTGTGTATTTTGATTTAGCCTATTAAGGTGATTTGTTATTACTTGTTCATTAACTGTTGACTATCTGTTTGTCGGTTTATCTTGGTTCCCCGACCCGGAGGATGCTCCTCTACACTTGGAGCTCTCACGAACTTTCCCCCATTCAAGGAAGTCGCTGTCGATTCCTCCCTGAGAAGACAAGAAGACGGAGAATCTCTCTCATCAAACTATTAAAATCAAGTCTCAACTGTTACGTAAATATACCATCTAACTGTTTTATTTTCCACAGGTTACACTTTCCTTTTGCTATTTACTGGTTCCAGAAATCCCACACATAGACCAATTCCCTAATCAGCACTAATTCCACACTCAAAATATTTTAAGCGTTTTCAAATATGGCAGTCTCTCTGATGACGTACAATGTTAGAGGCCTAAACAGCCCCCAAAAAAGATTTAGCATTAAAAGAGAACTTTCAAAATCCAAGATGGATATCATGTGTATCCAAGAGACAAAATTTAGGAGGGGTGACCATCCCAAATTCGATGATAGGAGATTTGCGCACTCATACGAATCATGCGGCCAAAGAAAGAAGGCAGGGGTTATGACACTAATAAGCAATAATGTGCAATTTGAGTTCCTTGAGGAGGTCGTGGACGAGGGGGGACACTTCCACATTTTGATCTGCAACATAAACAATCAAATACTCACAATAGTTAATACATATGTCCCCAACAAGGGTCATATTCACTTCCTTAACAAATTAATAAAAAAGGTGGCAAGGGTTAGAAAAGGAGAACTGATTATAGCAGGAGACTTCAATGTAGCCCCGGACGGGCACATGGATTCTACGGCAAAAAATAGACACAAATCCCTTACTCTAAATAATTGGCTATTCCAAAACGAATTTTACGACGTATACAGATGCCTAAATACCACATCAAAGGAATTTACCCACTATTCAGATATCTATCATACGGCTTCCAGGATAGACCTTATTATTTGTGACGTTTTTTCCCTGACGAGATTTAGCAACATTAACATTCTCGCTAAAACTATCTCTGACCATGCCCCGGTCACTGCTGAGCTAATCCTTGGTCCTCCCTCAAGGAAACAATTCTTATGGAAAAGTAACGCACTCCTCATCAATAATCCACTCCATAAGGAAACCATAAATAAAGCAATAAAAAATTACTTTGAGGAAAATAGCTCAGAATCAATAAACCCATTTACTCTATGGAATGCTCATAAGGCAGTGATTAGGGGCATAATGATGCAGATTTCGGCAAGGGAAAAGAGGTCAAACAGAGTAAAAATAAAAGAACTCCAGGCCCTAATTAGATCCAAAGAAATGGCTCAATTAAATTCTATATCCCCCTCATCAAACACTCACTCCGAAATAATTAATCTCAGACAAGAACTCAGAACCCTCATATTTTCATTCTATGACGTAGCGGTCAAATCCTCCAAGTTTAAAAACTACTCCTCATTAAACAAACCCACAAGACACATGATGTGTAAATTGAAAAAGCAGAGAATTGCAAACACCATAAACAAAATTAAATCCCAAACAGGAACTCTGCTGCATCACCCTCAGGATGTGGTAGATGAGTTCGCCTTGTTTTACTCCAAACTTTATAACCTTAAGACAGACCCTAATCATCCCCAACCCAACCAACTAAATACCTCCACATTTCTAAATGCCCTCTCCCTACCAAAATTATCAGAGGAAAACCTAGCGGACCTTAATGCCCCGTTCTCGACAGAGGAGGTTCTGGGAGTTATGGGAGAACTAAAACAGTTTAAAACCCCAGGGCCAGATGGCTTCATAAATGAGTACTATAGGACATTTAAAGAACTGCTTGCTCCCTCTCTCTCAAGAATATTCAATGAGGCGGCCAATTCAGGTTCCTTTCCCCGAGAGATGCTAGAGGCCACAATAATACTGATCCCGAAGGGCAGGGGGGACATGTCCAATGTTGCAAATTATAGGCCGATCTCACTGGTCAACTCAGACATAAAAATATATGCCAAATTATTAGCAAACAGAATAAACGGTTTTTTGCCAAAAATTGTTGACAAGGACCAGATTGGCTTTGTCAGGAATAGGCAGTCGGTGGATGGCACCAGAAGGATTATCGATATTATAAAACTAATAAACTCAAAAAATGTTCCTTCTGTGGTCATCTCACTGGACGCCGAAAAGGCCTTTGATAGGCTTAATTGGGACTATTTGAGGTCCACTTTGCAACATTTTGGCTTTAACGCACAAAGCATGTCAGCTATTATGGCCCTTTATTCAAAACCCTCAGCAAGAATTTTCTCAAATAACCACTTATCAACCCCTTTCGGCATATCAAATGGTACCCGTCAGGGGTGTCCCCTCTCCCCCTTGCTCTTCGCATTAGCGATGGAACCACTGGCCCAAAGCATCAGAGAGGATTCGAACATTTCAGGTTTTCAAACGTCCTCTAAAAATTATAAAATCGGTCTGTTTGCAGACGACGTAATCCTAACACTAACCAATCCTATGACCTCCATCCCCAGAGTACGAGGTGTAATTGAGACATTCTCTGGCATCTCCTACTTTAAAGTTAATGAGGCTAAATCTCAAATCCTTCAGTTTAACCTTAATCCCAAACAAATTGAAGAGATTAAAAAACAAACGCCATGGAGCTGGGCAGAGGAGGATATCACCTATTTAGGCATTAAAATCACCAGAAACCTCAACACACTAATTTCAACAAATTTAGATTTGCTGACTAAAAACATTTCACTTGACCTGGGGTTCTTTTCCGGCAAAGACCTAACATGGTGGGGTAGGAATTTTGCTGTCAAATGTTTTACTATACCAAAAATTTTATATATATTCAGATCTATCCCTGTCCCCATCCCCATCCCATACTTGAATAATATACAAAGCCTAATAAACACATACATTTGGAGGAATAAGAGAGCTAGGGTGGCCAAGGGAGTATTATATAAAAACAAACACTCAGGAGGCATGGGCTTGCCAAATATAATTGCGCACTACAATGCTAATATAATAAAACAGAGCTACTCCTGGTGGGCCACAGATGAATCCCCTGCATGGGTAGATTTAGAAACCTTTATAAACTTAAATCAAGCGCCAAAAGACCTAATTTTTAAGCAACTTTTAAAATAAAAAAACTGGAGCCATAGATCACACCCAGTATTCGTGGCGGCATGTGATGCATGGCGCGAATTTGCCAACCTGAATATTGAGCCAAATAATAAATTTAAATCACTTGGAAACCTGCCCCTATCCTTTGTCTTCAGTACATATAATGAAATAATCAATCCCATTTGGGCAAATCACCAAATTCTGAAACTCAGGGATATTTTCAATGGGAAAAATTTCCTTCCCTTTAAATCACTAAGGGATACATTTGCTGTTCCGTCCTCAGCCTTCTGGGACTACCAGATAGTAAAAGACCAAGTAAAAAGATTTATCGCAAATAAACCATCATTCTCGGAACCCTCTATTAACCTGCTGTGTAACCCAGGCCATAGCATCTTTTGGAGCTATAGGTATATCTATGGGTGGTTCAACAGGAATATGATCTTTACCAAAACTGATTCAATGATTAGGTGGGAGAGAGACCTTCAAACTACATTCCAGACGGAAGAGTGGGAGGAGGCCCTTTCTTACACTTACTCGTCCACGATCTCCTTAGCCCTGCAAGAGTCCTTCTTTAAGATGATATCTAGGTGGTATCTAACCCCATCAAGACTATTCTCCATAAATGATAGCATCTCTCCTGACTGCTGGAGGAATTGTGGGAAAAGGGGAAACATACTCCATATTTTCTGGCAATGCCCTAAACTGAAGCCATTGTGGCGAGGAATCTCCAACATTTTAAACACTTTAGCAAAAGGGAAGATTGATCTCTCCCCTCAACTTGCACTGCTGTCCATAGGTATTGACCGTATTAACCCCTCCCTTAGGCCCATCGTAGCACATATTCTCCTCGTAACAAAAAATTCCATTGCATTCCACTGGAAAAAACCATCCCCTCCTACAACGCAAGAGATTATTGATCTGGTTTCCCTACATAAATCTTACGAATATAAATTTTCCATTGCCAATGCAGGTTTCAAAAAATTTGCAATCAAATGGCATCGCTGGTTAGAGATTTATCCCTAATTTTTATGGTCATACATATGTGGGTTCTTACAGTTATAGTTATAGTTACAGAATGTTGATAAATATTAAATTTGCATTGTTTATTCTTATACTACATAAAATACTTGAGAGTTTTTGATTTTCCTAACTAATAAAATTAATTAGAGGTATCCAGTTTTCTAGGATGCTACAACAGCATTATTCTCCACGGTTCTGTACCAACTACTGATTGTTATATAAATATCTACAAAGGTTGCTATAATTGTGTAAATTATCTACGCTGCGTACGTAGATCATATTTGTCTTCTTACCCTGTTCTTGTTCCTTCCCCTTTACCCTCATGTGGCACCCCCTTTTCCCTAGTCCCTTGACCCTCACCACCTCCCACCCCTTCGTGTCATGTCTCGTATTATGTCCTGTTCACATCGTTGAGAAAATTTTCAATAAAAACTATTTGAATGAAAATTTTTGGTGGTTTCTTGTTCAGTCCATAGGCCTACATCATGTGGCAAACCGGTGAGCATGTGGCTCTATTAGTATAGGAGATACCTGAAAACATATCACACTTTTCATCATAGTGCTTTTACCAATGCATAAAATGCATGGAGAAGTCATTTCGAATGACTGGTCCTCAGTGTTGTGAGAACGATGACTGGTTAAAATTTTTGGTGGTTTCTTGTTCAGTCCATAGGCCTACATCATGTGGAAAACCGGTGAGCATGTGGCTCTATTAGTATAGGAGATACCTGAAAACATATCACACTTTTCATCATAGTGCTTTTACCAATGCAGAAAATGCATGGAGAAGTCATTTCGAATGACTGGTCCTCAGTGTTGTGAGAACGATGACTGGTTAAAATTTTTGGTGGTTTCTTGTTCAGTCCATAGGCCTACATCATGTGGCAAACCGGTGAGCATGTGGCTCTATTAGTATAGGAGATACCTGAAAACATATCACACTTTTCATCATAGTGCTTTTACCAATGCATAAAATGCATGGAGAAGTCATTTCGAATGACTGGTCCTCAGTGTTGTGAGAACGATGACTGGTTAAAATTTTTGGTGGTTTCTTGTTCAGTCCATAGGCCTACATCATGTGGCAAACCGGTGAGCATGTGGCTCTATTAGTATAGGAGATACCTGAAAACATATCACACTTTTCATCATAGTGCTTTTACCAATGCATAAAATGCATGGAGAAGTCATTTCGAATGACTGGTCCTCAGTGTTGTGAGAACGATGACTGGTTAAAATTTTTGGTGGTTTCTTGTTCAGTCCATAGGCCTACATCATGTGGCAAACCGGTGAGCATGTGGCTCTATTAGTATAGGAGATACCTGAAAACATATCACACTTTTCATCATAGTGCTTTTACCAATGCATAAAATGCATGGAGAAGTCATTTCGAATGACTGGTCCTCAGTGTTGTGAGAACGATGACTGGTTAAAATTTTTGGTGGTTTCTTGTTCAGTCCATAGGCCTACATCATGTGGCAAACCGGTGAGCATGTGGCTCTATTAGTATAGGAGATACCTGAAAACATATCACACTTTTCATCATAGTGCTTTTACCAATGCATAAAATGCATGGAGAAGTCATTTCGAATGACTGGTCCTCAGTGTTGTGAGAACGATGACTGGTTAAAATTTTTGGTGGTTTCTTGTTCAGTCCATAGGCCTACATTATGTGGCAAACCGGTGAGCATGTGGCTCTATTAGTATAGGAGATACCTGAAAACATATCACACTTTTCATCATAGTGCTTTTACCAATGCATAAAATGCATGGAGAAGTCATTTCGAATGACTGGTCCTCAGTGTTGTGAGAACGATGACTAGTCAAAATTTTTGGTCGTTTCTTGTTCAGTCCATAGGCCTACATCATGTGGCAAACCGGTGAGCATGTGGCTCTATTAGTTTAGGAGATACCTGAAAACATATCACACTTTTCATCATAGTGCTTTTACCAACGCATAAAATGCATGGAGAAGTCATTTCGAATGACTGGTCCTCAGTGTTGTGAGAACGATGACTGGTTAAAATTTTTGGTGGTTTCTTGTTCAGTCCATAGGCCTACATCATGTGGCAAACCAGTGAGCATGTGGCTCTATTAGTATAGGAGATACCTGAAAACATATCACACTTTTCATCATAGTGCTTTTACCAATGCATAAAATGCATGGAGAAGTCATTTCGAATGACTGGTCCTGAGTGTTGTGAGAACGATGACTGGTTAAAATTTTTGGTGGTTTCTTGTTCAGTCCATAGGCCTACATCATGTGGCAAACCAGTGAGCATGTGGCTCTATTAGTATAGGAGATACCTGAAAACATATCACACTTTTCATCATAGTGCTTTTACCAATGCATAAAATGCATGGAGAAGTCATTTCGAATGACTGGTCCTCAGTGTTGTGAGAACGATGACTGGTTAAAATTTTTGGTGGTTTCTTGTTCAGTCCATAGGCCTACATCATGTGGCAAACCGGTGAGCATGTGGCTCTATTAGTATAGGAGATACCTGAAAACATATCACACTTTTCATCATAGTGCTTTTACCAATGCATAAAATGCATGGAGAAGTCATTTCGAATGACTGGTCCTCAGTGTTGTGAGAACGATGACTGGTTAAAATTTTTGGTGGTTTCTTGTTCAGTCCATAGGCCTACATCATGTGGCAAACCAGTGAGCATGTGGCTCTATTAGTATAGGAGATACCTGAAAACATATCACACTTTTCATCATAGTGCTTTTACCAATGCATAAAATGCATGGAGAAGTCATTTCGAATGACTGGTCCTCAGTGTTGTGAGAACGATGACTGGTTAAAATTTTTGGTGGTTTCTTGTTCAGTCCATAGGCCTACATCATGTGGCAAACCGGTGAGCATGTGGCTCTATTAGTATAGGAGATACCTGAAAACATATCACACTTTTCATCATAGTGCTTTTACCAATGCATAAAATGCATAGAGAAGTCATTTCGAATGACTGGTCCTCAGTGTTGTGAGAACGATGACTGGTTAAAATTTTTGGTGGTTTCTTGTTCAGTCCATAGGCCTACATCATGTGGCAAACCGGTGAGCATGTGGCTCTATTAGTATAGGAGATACCTGAAAACATATCACACTTTTCATCATAGTGCTTTTACCAATGCATAAAATGCATGGAGAAGTCATTTCGAATGACTGGTCCTCAGTGTTGTGAGAACGATGACTGGTTAAAATTTTTGGTGGTTTCTTGTTCAGTCCATAGGCCTACATCATGTGGCAAACCGGTGAGCATGTGGCTCTATTAGTATAGGAGATACCTGAAAACATATCACACTTTTCATCATAGTGCTTTTACCAATGCATAAAATGCATGGAGAAGTCATTTCGAATGACTGGTCCTCAGTGTTGTGAGAACGATGACTGGTTAAAATTTTTGGTGGTTTCTTGTTCAGTCCATAGGCCTACATCATGTGGCAAACCGGTGAGCATGTGGCTCTATTAGTATAGGAGATACCTGAAAACATATCACACTTTTCATCATAGTGCTTTTACCAATGCATAAAATGCATGGAGAAGTCATTTCGAATGACTGGTCCTCAGTGTTGTGAGAACGATGACTGGTTAAAATTTTTGGTGGTTTCTTGTTCAGTCCATAGGCCTACATCATGTGGAAAACCGGTGAGCATGTGGCTCTATTAGTATAGGAGATACCTGAAAACATATCACACTTTTCATCATAGTGCTTTTACCAATGCAGAAAATGCATGGAGAAGTCATTTCGAATGACTGGTCCTCAGTGTTGTGAGAACGATGACTGGTTAAAATTTTTGGTGGTTTCTTGTTCAGTCCATAGGCCTACATCATGTGGCAAACCGGTGAGCATGTGGCTCTATTAGTATAGGAGATACCTGAAAACATATCACACTTTTCATCATAGTGCTTTTACCAATGCATAAAATGCATGGAGAAGTCATTTCGAATGACTGGTCCTCAGTGTTGTGAGAACGATGACTGGTTAAAATTTTTGGTGGTTTCTTGTTCAGTCCATAGGCCTACATCATGTGGCAAACCGGTGAGCATGTGGCTCTATTAGTATAGGAGATACCTGAAAACATATCACACTTTTCATCATAGTGCTTTTACCAATGCATAAAATGCATGGAGAAGTCATTTCGAATGACTGGTCCTCAGTGTTGTGAGAACAATGACTGGTTAAAATTTTTGGTGGTTTCTTGTTCAGTCCATAGGCCTACATCATGTGGCAAACCGGTGAGCATGTGGCTCTATTAGTATAGGAGATACCTGAAAACATATCACACTTTTCATCATAGTGCTTTTACCAATGCATAAAATGCATGGAGAAGTCATTTCGAATGACTGGTCCTCAGTGTTGTGAGAACGATGACTGGTTAAAATTTTTGGTGGTTTCTTGTTCAGTCCATAGGCCTACATCATGTGGCAAACCGGTGAGCATGTGGCTCTATTAGTATAGGAGATACCTGAAAACATATCACACTTTTCATCATAGTGCTTTTACCAATGCAGAAAATGCATGGAGAAGTCATTTCGAATGACTGGTCCTCAGTGTTGTGAGAACGATGACTGGTTAAAATTTTTGGTGGTTTCTTGTTCAGTCCATAGGCCTACATCATGTGGCAAACCGGTGAGCATGTGGCTCTATTAGTATAGGAGATACCTGAAAACATATCACACTTTTCATCATAGTGCTTTTACCAATGCATAAAATGCATGGAGAAGTCATTTCGAATGACTGGTCCTCAGTGTTGTGAGAACGATGACAGGTTAAAATTTTTGGTGGTTTCTTGTTCAGTCCATAGGCCTACATCATGTGGCAAACCGGTGAGCATGTGGCTCTATTAGTATAGGAGATACCTGAAAACATATCACACTTTTCATCATAGTGCTTTTACCAATGCATAAAATGCATGGAGAAGTCATTTCGAATGACTGGTCCTCAGTGTTGTGAGAACGATGACTGGTTAAAATTTTTGGTGGTTTCTTGTTCAGTCCATAGGCCTACATCATGTGGCAAACCGGTGAGCATGTGGCTCTATGAGTATAGGAGATACCTGAAAACATATCACACTTTTCATCATAGTGCTTTTACCAATGCATAAAATGCATGGAGAAGTCATTTCGAATGACTGGTCCTCAGTGTTGTGAGAACGATGACTGGTTAAAATTTTTGGTGGTTTCTTGTTCAGTCCATAGGCCTACATCATGTGGCAAACCGGTGAGCATGTGGCTCTATTAGTATAGGAGATACATGAAAACATATCACACTTTTCATCATAGTGCTTTTACCAATGCATAAAATGCATGGAGAAGTCATTTCGAATGACTGGTCCTCAGTGTTGTGAGAACGATGACTGGTTAAAATTTTTGGTGGTTTCTTGTTCAGTCCATAGGCCTACATCATGTGGCAAACCGGTGAGCATGTGGCTCTATTAGTATAGGAGATACCTGAAAACATATCACACTTTTCATCATAGTGCTTTTACCAATGCATAAAATGCATGGAGAAGTCATTTCGAATGACTGGTCCTCAGTGTTGTGAGAACGATGACTGGTTAAAATTTTTGGTGGTTTCTTGTTCAGTCCATAGGCCTACATCATGTGGCAAACCGGTGAGCATGTGGCTCTATTAGTATAGGAGATACCTGAAAACATATCACACTTTTCATCATAGTGCTTTTACCAATGCATAAAATGCATGGATAAGTCATTTCGAATGACTGGTCCTCAGTGTTGTGAGAACGATGACTGGTTAAAATTTTTGGTGGTTTCTTGTTCAGTCCATGGGCCTACATCATGTGGCAAACCGGTGAGCATGTGACTCTATTAGTATAGGAGATACCTGAAAACATATCACACTTTTCATCATAGTGCTTTTACCAATGCATAAAATGCATGGAGAAGTCATTTCGAATGACTGGTCCTCAGTGTTGTGAGAACGATGACTGGTTAAAATTTTTGGTGGTTTCTTGTTCAGTCCATGGGCCTACATCATGTGGCAAACCGGTGAGCATGTGGCTCTATTAGTATAGGAGATACCTGAAAACATATCACACTTTTCATCATAGTGCTTTTACCAATGCATAAAATGCATGGAGAAGTCATTTCGAATGACTGGTCCTCAGTGTTGTGAGAACGATGACTGGTTAAAATTTTTGGTGGTTTCTTGTTCAGTCCATAGGCCTACATCATGTGGCAAACCGGTGAGCATGTGGCTCTATTAGTATAGGAGATACCTGAAAACATATCACACTTTTCATCATAGTGCTTTTACCAATGCATAAAATGCATGGAGAAGTCATTTCGAATGACTGGTCCTCAGTGTTGTGAGAACGATGACTGGTTAAAATTTTTGGTGGTTTCTTGTTCAGTCCATAGGCCTACATCATGTGGCAAACCGGTGAGCATGTGGCTCTATTAGTATAGGAGATACCTGAAAACATATCACACTTTTCATCATAGTGCTTTTACCAATGCATAAAATGCATGGAGAAGTCATTTCGAATGACTGGTCCTCAGTGTTGTGAGAACGATGACTGGTTAAAATTTTTGGTGGTTTCTTGTTCAGTCCATAGGCCTACATCATGTGGCAAACCGGTGAGAATGTGGCTCTATTAGTATAGGAGATACCTGAAAACATATCACACTTTTCATCATAGTGCTTTTACCAATGCATAAAATGCATGGAGAAGTCATTTCGAATGACTGGTCCTCAATGTTGTGAGAACGATGACTGGTTAAAATTTTTGGTGGTTTCTTGTTCAGTCCATAGGCCTACATCATGTGGCAAATCGGTGAGCATGTGGCTCTATTAGTATAGGAGATACCTGAAAACATATCACACTTTTCATCATAGTGCTTTTACCAATGCATAAAATGCATGGAGAAGTCATTTCGAATGACTGGTCCTCAGTGTTGTGAGAACGATGACTGGTTAAAATTTTGGTGGTTTCTTGTTCAGTCCATAGGCCTACATCATGTGGCAAACCGGTGAGCATGTGGCTCTATTAGTATAGGAGATACCTGAAAACATATCACACTTTTCATCATAGTGCTTTTACCAATGCATAAAATGCATGGATAAGTCATTTCGAATGACTGGTCCTCAGTGTTGTGAGAACGATGACTGGTTAAAATTTTTGGTGGTTTCTTGTTCAGTCCATGGGCCTACATCATGTGGCAAACCGGTGAGCATGTGACTCTATTAGTATAGGAGATACCTGAAAACATATCACACTTTTCATCATAGTGCTTTTACCAATGCATAAAATGCATGGAGAAGTCATTTCGAATGACTGGTCCTCAGTGTTGTGAGAACGATGACTGGTTAAAATTTTTGGTGGTTTCTTGTTCAGTCCATGGGCCTACATCATGTGGCAAACCGGTGAGCATGTGGCTCTATTAGTATAGGAGATACCTGAAAACATATCACACTTTTCATCATAGTGCTTTTACCAATGCATAAAATGCATGGAGAAGTCATTTCGAATGACTGGTCCTCAGTGTTGTGAGAACGATGACTGGTTAAAATTTTTGGTGGTTTCTTGTTCAGTCCATAGGCCTACATCATGTGGCAAACCGGTGAGCATGTGGCTCTATTAGTATAGGAGATACCTGAAAACATATCACACTTTTCATCATAGTGCTTTTACCAATGCATAAAATGCATGGAGAAGTCATTTCGAATGACTGGTCCTCAGTGTTGTGAGAACGATGACTGGTTAAAATTTTTGGTGGTTTCTTGTTCAGTCCATAGGCCTACATCATGTGGCAAACCGGTGAGCATGTGGCTCTATTAGTATAGGAGATACCTGAAAACATATCACACTTTTCATCATAGTGCTTTTACCAATGCATAAAATGCATGGAGAAGTCATTTCGAATGACTGGTCCTCAGTGTTGTGAGAACGATGACTGGTTAAAATTTTTGGTGGTTTCTTGTTCAGTCCATAGGCCTACATCATGTGGCAAATCGGTGAGCATGTGGCTCTATTAGTATAGGAGATACCTGAAAACATATCACACTTTTCATCATAGTGCTTTTACCAATGCATAAAATGCATGGAGAAGTCATTTCGAATGACTGGTCCTCAGTGTTGTGAGAACGATGACTGGTTAATATTTTTGGTGGTTTCTTGTTCAGTCCATAGGCCTACATCATGTGGCAAACCGGTGAGCATGTGGCTCTATTAGTATAGGAGATACCTGAAAACATATCACACTTTTCATCATAGTGCTTTTACCAATGCATAAAATGCATGGAGAAGTCATTTCGAATGACTGGTCCTCAGTGTTGTGAGAACGATGACTGGTTAAAATTTTTGGTGGTTTCTTGTTCAGTCCATAGGCCTACATCATGTGGCAAACCGGTGAGCATGTGGCTCTATTAGTATAGGAGATACCTGAAAACATATCACACTTTTCATCATAGTGCTTTTACCAATGCATAAAATGCATGGAGAAGTCATTTCGAATGACTGGTCCTCAGTGTTGTGAGAACGATGACTGGTTAAAATTTTTGGTGGTTTCTTGTTCAGTCCATAGGCCTACATCATGTGGCAAACCGGTGAGCATGTGGCTCTATTAGTATAGGAGATACCTGAAAACATATCACACTTTTCATCATAGTGCTTTTACCAATGCATAAAATGCATGGAGAAGTCATTTCGAATGACTGGTCCTCAGTGTTGTGAGAACGATGACTGGTTAAAATTTTTGGTGGTTTCTTGTTCAGTCCATAGGCCTACATCATGTGGCAAACCGGTGAGCATGTGGCTCTATGAGTATAGGAGATACCTGAAAACATATCACACTTTTCATCATAGTGCTTTTACCAATGCATAAAATGCATGGAGAAGTCATTTCGAATGACTGGTCCTCAGTGTTGTGAGAACGATGACTGGTTAAAATTTTTGGTGGTTTCTTGTTCAGTCCATAGGCCTACATCATGTGGCAAACCGGTGAGCATGTGGCTCTATTAGTATAGGAGATACCTGAAAACATATCACACTTTTCATCATAGTGCTTTTACCAATGCATAAAATGCATGGAGAAGTCATTTCGAATGACTGGTCCTCAGTGTTGTGAGAACGATGACTGGTTAAAATTTTTGGTGGTTTCTTGTTCAGTCCATAGGCCTACATCATGTGGCAAACCGGTGAGCATGTGGCTCTATTAGTATAGGAGATACCTGAAAACATATCACACTTTTCATCATAGTGCTTTTACCAATGCATAAAATGCATGGAGAAGTCATTTCGAATGACTGGTCCTCAGTGTTGTGAGAACGATGACTGGTTAAAATTTTTGGTGGTTTCTTGTTCAGTCCATAGGCCTACATCATGTGGCAAACCGGTGAGCATGTGGCTCTATTAGTATAGGAGATACCTGAAAACATATCACACTTTTCATCATAGTGCTTTTACCAATGCATAAAATGCATGGAGAAGTCATTTCGAATGACTGGTCCTCAGTGTTGTGAGAACGATGACTGGTTAAAATTTTTGGTGGTTTCTTGTTCAGTCCATAGGCCTACATCATGTGGCAAACCGGTGAGCATGTGGCTCTATTAGTATAGGAGATACCTGAAAACATATCACACTTTTCATCATAGTGCTTTTACCAATGCATAAAATGCATGGAGAAGTCATTTCGAATGACTGGTCCTCAGTGTTGTGAGAACGATGACTGGTTAAAATTTTTGGTGGTTTCTTGTTCAGTCCATAGGCCTACATCATGTGGCAAACCAGTGAGCATGTGGCTCTATTAGTATAGGAGATACCTGAAAACATATCACACTTTTCATCATAGTGCTTTTACCAATGCATAAAATGCATGGAGAAGTCATTTCGAATGACTGGTCCTCAGTGTTGTGAGAACGATGACTGGTTAAAATTTTTGGTGGTTTCTTGTTCAGTCCACAGGCCTACATCATGTGGCAAACCGGTGAGCATGTGGCTCTATTAGTATAGGAGATACCTGAAAACATATCACACTTTTCATCATAGTGCTTTTACCAATGCATAAAATGCATGGAGAAGTCATTTCGAATGACTGGTCCTCAGTGTTGTGAGAACGATGACTGGTTAAAATTTTTGGTGGTTTCTTGTTCAGTCCATAGGCCTACATCATGTGGCAAACCGGTGAGCATGTGGCTCTATTAGTATAGGAGATACCTGAAAACATATCACACTTTTCATCATAGTGCTTTTACCAATGCATAAAATGCATGGAGAAGTCATTTCGAATGACTGGTCCTCAGTGTTGTGAGAACGATGACTGGTTAAAATTTTTGGTGGTTTCTTGTTCAGTCCATGGGCCTACATCATGTGGCAAACCGGTGAGCATGTGGCTCTATTAGTATAGGAGATACCTGAAAACATATCACACTTTTCATTATAGTGCTATTACTAAATGCATAAAATGCATGGAGAAGTCATTTCGAATGACTGGTCCTCAGTGTTGTGAGAACGATGACTGGTTAAAATTTTTGGTGGTTTCTTGTTCAGTCCATAGGCCTACATCATGTGGCAAACCGGTGAGCATGTGGCTCTATTAGTATAGGAGATACCTGAAAACATATCACACTTTTCATCATAGTGCTTTTACCAATGCATAAAATGCATGGAGAAGTCATTTCGAATGACTGGTCCTCAGTGTTGTGAGAACAATGACTGGTTAAAATTTTTGGTGGTTTCTTGTTCAGTCCATAGGCCTACATCATGTGGCAAACCGGTGAGCATGTGGCTCTATTAGTATAGGAGATACCTGAAAACATATCACACTTTTCATCATAGTGCTTTTACCAATGCATAAAATGCATGGAGAAGTCATTTCGAATGACTGGTCCTCAGTGTTGTGAGAACGATGACTGGTTAAAATTTTTGGTGGTTTCTTGTTCAGTCCATAGGCCTACATCATGTGGCAAACCGGTGAGCATGTGGCTCTATTAGTATAGGAGATACCTGAAAACATATCACACTTTTCATCATAGTGCTTTTACCAATGCATAAAATGCATGGAGAAGTCATTTTGAATGACTGGTCCTCAGTGTTGTGAGAACGATGACTGGTTAAAATTTTTGGTGGTTTCTTGTTCAGTCCATAGGCCTACATCATGTGGCAAACCGGTGAGCATGTGGCTCTATTAGTATAGGAGATACCTGAAAACATATCACACTTTTCATCATAGTGCTTTTACCAATGCATAAAATGCATGGAGAAGTCATTTCGAATGACTGGTCCTCAGTGTTGTGAGAACGATGACTGGTTAAAATTTTTGGTGGTTTCTTGTTCAGTCCATAGGCCTACATCATGTGGCAAACCGGTGAGCATGTGGCTCTATTAGTATAGGAGATACCTGAAAACATATCACACTTTTCATCATAGTGCTTTTACCAATGCATAAAATGCATGGAGAAGTCATTTCGAATGACTGGTCCTCAGTGTTGTGAGAACGATGACTGGTTAAAATTTTTGGTGGTTTCTTGTTCAGTCCATAGGCCTACATCATGTGGCAAACCGGTGAGCATGTGGCTCTATTAGTATAGGAGATACCTGAAAACATATCACACTTTTCATCATAGTGCTTTTACCAATGCAGAAAATGCATGGAGAAGTCATTTCGAATGACTGGTCCTCAGTGTTGTGAGAACGATGACTGGTTAAAATTTTTGGTGGTTTCTTGTTCAGTCCATAGGCCTACATCATGTGGCAAACCGGTGAGCATGTGGCTCTATTAGTATAGGAGATACCTGAAAACATATCACACTTTTCATCATAGTGCTTTTACCAATGCATAAAATGCATGGAGAAGTCATTTCGAATGACTGGTCCTCAGTGTTGTGAGAACGATGACTGGTTAATATTTTTGGTGGTTTCTTGTTCAGTCCATAGGCCTA
Source organism: Ranitomeya imitator (assembly GCF_032444005.1). Classification (NCBI taxonomy): domain Eukaryota; kingdom Metazoa; phylum Chordata; class Amphibia; order Anura; family Dendrobatidae; genus Ranitomeya; species Ranitomeya imitator. The sequence continues at coordinate 82,728 of NW_027194460.1, forward strand.
CATCATGTGGCAAACCGGTGAGCATGTGGCTCTATTAGTATAGGAGATACCTGAAAACATATCACACTTTTCATCATAGTGCTTTTACCAATGCATAAAATGCATGGAGAAGTCATTTCGAATGACTGGTCCTCAGTGTTGTGAGAACGATGACTGGTTAAAATTTTTGGTGGTTTCTTGTTCAGTCCATAGGCCTACATCATGTGGCAAACCGGTGAGCATGTGGCTCTATTAGTATAGGAGATACCTGAAAACATATCACACTTTTCATCATAGTGCTTTTACCAATGCATAAAATGAATGGAGAAGTCATTTCGAATGACTGGTCCTCAGTGTTGTGAGAACGATGACTGGTTAAAATTTTTGGTGGTTTCTTGTTCAGTCCATAGGCCTACATCATGTGGCAAACCGGTGAGCATGTGGCTCTATTAGTATAGGAGATACCTGAAAACATATCACACTTTTCATCATAGTGCTTTTACCAATGCATAAAATGCATGGAGAATAGTGTTGAGCATTCCGATACCGCAAGTATCGGGTATCGGCCGATATTTGCGGTATCGGAATTCCGATACTGAATTCCGATACTTCCCGCGTATCGGATACCGGAATCGGAAGTTCCCAGAATTCAAATTGAACGCAGCAGCCAATGAGGAATGAATGAAAGTGTGGGCACATCCTGTTTAGCATGGTGGGCATGTAAGTACTGGCAAGGCTTGGATTGGCTGCTGAAATGATGTCACTCTGCACTATAAAAAAGCGCTGCCGCCATTTTGCGCTCACTCTGCTGTGATTTCAGTTAGGGACAGGACGCTGTGTTCTAACTGAGGGCCAGTTGAGCTAGCTAATTGCTTTATTTTCCTTTCCAAAGGCTAATTTAGCAAAACGCTGTGTGTTCTTCACTGTTCACCTTGCTCTTGCCTTGCAGCGCTGTTTTAACAGCGTTCTGCAAGGTCTCTGTGTGTGTGTGTGTGTGCAGCTCACTCTGTAGTCTGTGTGCAGCCATATACCCGGTTGTATTCAGCTCAGGGGGGGTTCACACTGCCTCACACAGTTGTTCTTTTTTGCTCTTAGTGCAGCCTGCTGCACATTTTTTCTCAAATTTCCTATTAGTGTTTTTCCACCAGTCTCCAGCTCTATTGTGGAAAAACACTACATAGGATAACCTAGAGGGGGGTTTTTGGGCCTTGCAGCGCCGTTTACGGCTGTCTGCACGGTCTCCGTGTGAGCCCAGCTCGCCCTGTAGTCTGTGTGCAGCCATAGCCGGTTGGATTCAGCTCAGGGTTCGTTACTGGCTCATACCTTGAGAAAAATTTTCCTTTTTTTCAAATAGTGCAGCCTGTTTAAAATTTGAAAAAAAAAATTCCTATTAGTGTCTTTCCACTCGTATCCAGCTAAATAGTGGAAAAACACTATATAGGATAACCTAGAGGAGGGTTTTTTGGCCTTGCAGCGCCGTTTACGGCTGTCTGCACGGTCTCCGTGTGAGCCCAGCTCGCCCTGTAGTCTGTGTGCAGCCATAGCCGGTTGGATTCAGCTCAGGGTTCGTTACTGGCTCATACCTTGAGAAAAATTTTCCTTTTTTTCAAATAGTGCAGCCTGTTTAAAATTTGAAAAAAAAAATTCCTATTAGTGTCTTTCCACTCGTATCCAGCTAAATAGTGGAAAAACACTATATAGGATAACCTAGAGGAGGGTTTTTTGGCCTTGCAGCGCCGTTTACGGCTGTCTGCACGGTCTCCGTGTGAGCGCAGCTCGCCCTGTAGTCTGTGTGCAGCCATAGCCGGTTGGATTCAGCTCAGGGTGCGTTACTGCCTCATACCTTGAAAAACAATTTCCTTTTTTTCAAATAGTGCAGCCAGTTTAAAATTTGAAAAAAAAAATTCCTATTAGTGTCTTTCCACTTGTATCCAGCTAAATAGTGGAAAAACACTATATAGGATAACCTAGAGGAGGGTTTCTTGGCCTTGCAGCGCCGTTTACGGCTGTCTGCACGGTCTCCGTGTGATTTAAACTAGCTCTGTAGCCCGATCTGCACCAAAAAAAAGGTTAAGTTCACCAAACACAACTTACACTTGTGTAGGCCACATTTGAAAAATAATAAAGTTTAGTCCACAATTTACAACATTAGTGTTTCTTACACCTGTTAGGAGGAGCATTACAGGAATAAGCACACTAAGGCCTTAGTACTTTTCTGCTTATCTTTATCTGTCAACCAAGATGAAGAGGGCAGGGAGTAAGGCACGTGGGCGTGGGCGCGGAGCAGGGAGAGGAGCAGGGAGAGGACGTGGTGATTCTGTGCCTGCTGCGGGCGCCGGTGACTCGTCGTCACTCAGTTTCAGCAGGGAACAGTCCTTCATGCGCAGCTTTGTCGGAGAGCGCCGTGCACCGCTGCTGCGTGAAGACCAAATTGAAGCCGTTGTCGGGTGGATGGCAGCTAACGCCTCGGCATCGACTTCAGTTAGTGCCACATCCTCTCAGGCACAGAGCACTGGAGAGCAGCCATCTGTCTCTTCACCACCTGCCAAATTGGCCAGGCAGTCAGAGAGCCCAGGACAGGAGCCGTCTCTACTTCTGTTCTCTGAATCTCTTGGCTTGGAAACAGGGGGCCAGCCAAGCAGCATTGGAGAAATGGAAGAAGAGGCAGTGTGCAGTGATGCCCAACACCTTTTTCTCTCTGACTCTGAAGAGGCAGGTGGGCCAGTGCCTCCGGTGACCACAGCGCAGTACGCATCTGATGATGAAACTCAGGTGCCGCTTTCTCGTGCGTACTGTGCTGCTGAGACTACCCAGGAGGAGCAGTTGGTGGCAGAGGGTAGTGGAGATGATGAGGTCCTTGACCCATCGTGGCGTGAGGAACAGGAAGGTGGTGGGAGCAGCTCAGAGGAAGAGCTTCCTCTTACGGGCCAAAGAGGGAGAGGGAGGGGGAAGACTGCGGAGCCTGTAGCCTCCACTTTGGCACCCGTTAGGAGCCTGTCTCTTTCCAAAGCCAAAAAGGGCGCTCCCAAGACTTGCAGTGCCTGGTCCTTTTTTGACACAGTTGCAGATGACATTTGTTTTGTCAAATGCAAGCTGTGTCATCATAAAGTAAAAAGAGGGAAAAATGTCAGCAACCTCAATACCACAAATATGTGGAAACATGTGCGGACCAGGCACGCGGTGGAGTTACAGAAACACACTGAAGATGTAGGCCAACCAACAGCGGCAGCTACCACCTCTTCAGCTCGTGTTGCCTCTTCCTCCAGCTCACGCACAGCTGGTTTGGCTTCCTCCCAGAGACCTTGTGTAATTCCACCCACAGCACCACCTTCCCAGTCATCCTCACACTCCCAGTCTACTCTACAGCCATCGGTAGTACAGGCATGGGAGAAAAGGCGGGCATTCTCGGCCAACCACCCCCGAGCACAGGCTCTGAATGCAGGCATTGCCAAACTGTTGTCCCTGGAAATGCTCTCGTTCAGGCTGGTGGAGACTGACAGCTTCCGTGACTTGATGGCATTGGCAGTCCCACAGTACAAGGTGCCCAGCCGCTTTTACTTCAGCAGGCAGGCTGTCCCTGCCCTGCACAGGCATGTTGAGGCAAACATAAAACATGCGCTACTGAACGCCGTCAGTAGCAAGGTCCACCTCACCACCGATGCGTGGACCAGTCAGCATGGACAGGGGCGATATGTTTCCCTCACTGCCCATTGGGTTAATGTTGTTGAGCCAGGTACAGATCGTGCGAGTGGCGCAGGACGTGTCCTGCCCACTCCAAGGATTGCAGGAATCCAGTCTGTACGCATCGACTCCTCCTCTTACACCAGTTCCTCTGATTCCTCTCTGCAGGATCCGTCACAGTCCACCTCCACATGGACCCGTGAACGTTTACCTATGACCGACATGAGCACAGCCGTGGCCAAACGTCAGCAGGCCGTCTTGAAACTAGTTTCATTGGGGCATCGAAGCCACACAGCGCAGGAGCTCTGGAATGCCATCAAGCAGGAGAGCGATGTGTGGTTACTGCCAGCGAATCTCCAGCCAGGCATGGTAGTGTGTGACAATGGCCGAAATCTGGTGGCAGCTTTGGCCCTTGGCAACCTCACTCACATCCCATGTCTGGCACATGTGCTCAATTTGGTTGTGCAGAGTTTTCTGAGGGACTATCCGGATCTTGATGCCCTGCTGCACAAGGTCCGCCTAGAGTGTGCTCACTTGCGGCGTTCCAGCTTGGCCAGATCCCGCATTGCTGCTCTGCAGCGCCGATTCCGCCTTCCGGAACACCGCATCATATGTGACCTACCTACCCGGTGGAATTCCACGTTACATATGTTGGAGCGGTTGTGTGAGCAGCAGCAAGCAGTTATGGAGTACCAGCTGCATCAGGCGCAAAGAAGTCGCAGTCAGCGCCGATCAGACTTCACAACCACAGAGTGGGCCACTATGAAGGACGTCTGCCAGGTTTTGCGTCCTTTTGATTATTCCACGCGGATGGCAAGTGCAGATGATGCACTAGTCAGCATGACTGTCCCCCTTATCTGCCTGCTTCAGCAAACTTTGCAAGGGTTAAGGGATGATGTGGTGGAAGAGGTGGAGGATGAGGAGTCACCTTTTCCATCAGCTTCTGGAGAGTCAGCGCCACGTGGTTCCTCACAAAGGGGTACGCAGGGGCCAATTTGTGAGGAGGATGAGGAGGAGTCAATGGAGGAGGAAGAGCTCCGTCCAGAGGAGGGAGCGACACAATTGTCCAGTGGTCAGTGTGTACAGCGAGGGTGGGGTGATGACGAGCGGGCAGAGATCATGTCTCAAGCAGGGGACAGCGTTTCTGGGCCGGTTGGCACTCTGCAGCACATGGTGGATTTCATGCTGCAGTGCCTGAGAAACGACCGCCGCATCGACCACATTCTCAACATGCCTGATTATTGGGTGTTCACCCTCCTCGATCCTCGCTACCGGGACAACGTCCAAAACCTCATCCCTGCGTTGACCCGGGAGCGTAAATTGCGGGAGTACCACGACACACTGGTGAATTCCATCATCTTCTCCTGTCCAACTGAGAGGAGTGCTGCTAGTGCTTTACAAAGCAGCTCAGTGCGTCGAGGCAGTGGGGGAGGCTCTGCCCAAAGAGGGAGCAGAAGCAGTGCCTCTGCCCAAGGCAAGCCCAGTATGGCACAACTCTGGCACACTTTTGTGTGCCCGCCCCAAATGTCTACACCATCACCGGCGGCTCCAGTCAGCAGGAGGCAACGGTTCCGTCAGATGGTGACAGACTACATGGCTTGCCCTCTTACTGTACTCCCAGACGGCTCTTCCCCGTTCAAGTTTTGGGTCTCTAAGCTGGATACATGGCCAGAGCTAAGCCAGTATGCATTGGAGGTGCTGGCTTGCCCTGCGGCTAGTGTCTTATCGGAACGTGTCTTTAGTGCCGCAGGTGGTGTACTAACAGACCGTCGCATGCGACTATCCTCCGATAACGTTGACCGGCTTACTTTCCTGAAAATGAACCAGGCCTGGATCTCGCAGGAATTTGCCACTCCTCTGCCTGATTAAGTAATTGGGTGTCATCCAGGTCTCCTGCTGTGTTCATCTTTCTACCACCTGAACTGCTATTCCTGGGCTCCAACACCGCCAGTTGCGGCTCAGAAGTGCAGGCTGCACAGTAAAAACATACGACCCAGTGTTATTGGGTTTCAGTAACGTCAGCTGATCCCCAGCTGTGTAGCCGGCAATGTGTCCTGCGACCGCCACGCTGGCACAACAACCTAAATGTAAGGGAACCTGTCCCCCCCCCCCCCCCCGTCGTTTGTTACTGAAAGAGCCATCTTGTGCAGCAGTAATGCTGCACAAGGAAAAGGTAGCTCTTTTTTTTTAGCTCTTTGCACACGCAGAACTTAACACTTATAAAATGTGTTCACTGATACCGTTATACCGTCCCGGAGCTGGGACTTTCCTTCGTAATGTGACGCAGCACAGCCGTCATTCCTACCCCCTTGGTGCCATGCGCTGCCTCCTCAGCGTTGTTTTAAGCTGTCACGGAGCCTGCGCTGTTCTGTTATCCCTTGGGCATGCCCTATTTGCGCTGCCTGTCTTCTGACATAATTTGGTGTCAGGCTGGCTGCGCCTGTGCGGCCGCGGTGCCCGAGATCCCGCCTCGCAGTGTCTTCTGATTGAGTCACACTGCGGGCCTGGGATCCATGGGCATGCGCAGTGCATATCTTCCCCTCGGGCTCTCGCTCATTTCCCTCCGCCTTCTTTAGACTGTGCGCCGTCAGCTGATCCCTAGCATGCCACGGCCGTGACACCGCACAGTCTGAAGAAGAGGGAAGGAGGGGAGTGAGAGTCGAGGTTATGCACTGTGCATGCCCATGGTTCCAAGGCCCGCAGTGGGATTACGTTAGATGAGACTGCGAGGTGGGATCTGGAGCAGCGTGGACGCACAGGCACTGACAGCCTGACACCAAATTATGTCAGAAGACAGGCAGCGCTAATTGGGCATGGCCAAGGGCTAACAGAACAGCGCAGGCTCCGTGGCAGCTTAAAACAACGCTGAGGAGGCAGCGCACGGCATCAAGGGGATAGGAATGACAGCTGTGCTGTGTCCCATTACGAAGGAAATTCGCACCTCCGGAACGGTTTAACGGTATAAAGGGACACATTTTTAGTGTTTACTTCGGTGTTTGCAAGGAGCATAATTAAAAGAGCAACCTTTTCCTTTTGCATCCTTAGTGCTGCACAACATGGCTCTTTCAGCTACAAACGTCTTGGGGGGGGGGGTTAAAGGTTTCCTTTCAACTTGCTCCAATCAGGCTTCGGCCTACACTCTGTTCCTCTGCTCCTCCTGCTGTCCCTGGGCTCTAACACCGCCAGTTGGTGCCTGGAAGTGCTGTGTGCACAGTCAACAGTCGCTCCTCTGTTATTGGGGTTCAGTAACGTCAGCTGATCCCCAGCTGTGTGTGCGGCAATACCTCCAATCTGCTCCTCCTGCTGTCCCTGGGCTCTAACACCGCCAGTTGGTGCCTGGAAGTGCTGTGTGCACAGTCAACAGTCGCTCCTCTGTTATTGGGGTTCAGTAACGTCAGCTGATCCCCAGCTGTGTGTGCGGCAATACCTCCAATCTGCTCCTCCTGCTGTCCCTGGGCTCTAACACCGCCAGTTGGTGCCTGGAAGTGCTGTGTGCACAGTCAACAGTCGCTCCTCTGTTATTGGGGTTCAGTAACGTCAGCTGATCCCCAGCTGTGTATCCGGCAACGTGTCATGCGACCGCCACGCTGGCACAACTAAAATGTAAGGGGACCTGTCCCCCCCCCCCCCCTAGGCGTTTGTTACTGAAAGAGCCACCATGTGCAGCACTAATACTGCACAAGGGAAAGGTCGCTCTTGAAATTATGCTCCTTGCAAACGCTGAACTACACACTCATGTAATGTGTCCCCTCACACCGTCCAACCGTCCCGGAGGTGGGACTTTCCTTTGTAATGTGACACAGCACAGCCGTCATTGCTACCCCCTTGGCACCGTGCGCTGCCTCCTTAGCGTTGTTTGATTCCGTCATGGACCCTGCGCTGTTATGTTATCCCTTGGCCATGCACAGTTTGCGCTGCCCGTCCTCTGACATCATTTGTTGTCGTCCTGGCTGCGCCTGTGCGTCCACGCTGCCCGAAATCACACCTCGCAGTGTCGTCTAATGTGATCCCACAGTGGGCCTGGTATCCATGGCCATGCGCAGTGCATATACTAGCCTCTCACTCCCCTTCTTCACGCTTCTTCAGACTAGGCGGCGTCAGCTGATCCCTAATAGCATGCCACGGCCGTGACGCCGCACAGTCTGAAGAAGCAGGAAGGAGGTGAGTGAGAGGCGATGATATGCACTGCGCATGCCCATGGATCCCTGGCCCGCAGTGGGACTACATTAGATGACACTGCAAGGTTGGATCTCGGGCAGCTTGGACGCACAGGCACTGCCAGCCTGACACCTACATGATGTCAGAAGACGGGCACCGCTAACTGTGCATGGCCAAGGGATAACATTACAGTGCGGGCTCCGTGACAGAACCAAACAACGTTGAGGAGGTGGTGCCCGGCACCAAGGGGGTTGGAATGACGGCTGTGCTGTGTCACATTACAAAGGAAAGTCCCACTTCCGGGATGGTTTGACGGTGTGAGGGGACACATTATATGAGTGTGTACTTCAGCGTTTGCAAGGAGCATAATTTTCGGAGCCACCATTTTCCATGTGCAGTATTACTGCTGTACAAGATGGCTCTTTCAGCAACAAATGCCTGGGGGGGGGGGTTAAAGGTTCCCTTTCAACTTGCTCCACTGCAGGCTTCGGCCTACACTCTGCTCCTCTTTGATTCCCTGGGTTTCAACACTGTCAGTTGCCACCTGGAAGTGTTGTCTACACAGAAAAAAACACTAGGTGATGTGTCAGTGGGGTTCAGCACCGCCAGCTGTTCCCCTGCTGTGTAGTCGGCAACGTGTCCAGCACAAGCCACGCTGGCACAACAGAACAAAAGCTGCCACCAGTGCAGGCTTCGGCCTACACTCTGCTCCTCTCCTCCTCCTGCTGACCCTGGGCTCAAACACCGCTAGTTTTTGCCCGGAAGTGCTAGCTGCACAGAGAAAAACACCAGCCAATGTGTTAGTGGGGTTCAGCAACGCCAGCTGTTCCCCTGCTGTGTAGCCGGCAACGTGACCTGCAAACGCCATGCAGGCACAGGAACTGAAATTAAAAGGGAACCTGGCCCCACCCCCCCAGGTGTTTCTATGTATAACAGCCACCTAGTACAGCAGTACTGCTGCATTTGTACAAGGTGGCTGACTTTTTCTCCTTGCCCACGTGGAACTCAACACGTACAAAATGTGTCTCATTGAGACCATTCCACTGTCCCTGAGGTGTGACTTTCCTTTGTAATGATACGCAGCACCCCCCTTGGTAGCGTTTCCCGTCTTTTGTCATCATGGTTAGCTGGCTGCGCCTGTGCATCCGCCCTGCTAGAAACAACGCCCCTCGTTGTCATATTTATTTTGTCAGCGAGGGTGTGGTTTATGGGCACGAGCAGTGCATATGTTCGCCTGTCTTAACTCATCTCCTTCCGCCTTCTTCAGACTGTGCGGCCTCCTGGCCGTGGTAGGCGATAAGGGATCAGCTGAGGCCGCCCAGTCTGGAGCCGGTGTAAGGACATGTGTAAGCGGCAAACCTATTTACTGCACAAGGCCACGAATCCCAGCCACGTAGTGTGATTGTTTGAAAACACACTGTGGGTCTGGGATTCATGTCCATCGCTAACCGCAACGGCCGACATGAAATGAGGTCAGAAGACAGGAAGCGCTCACAGCGCATGGCCAAGGGATCACAATAGCGCAGACTCCTGTACAGCAAATAACAACGCTCAGGAATCTGCGCCCAGTACCTAGGTGCAAATTTTGACACCTGTGCTGCGTCTCGTTAAAAAGACAAGTCACGCCTCCACAACTGTTTGACAGTATAATGGGCTAAATAGTGTACGTGTTTTAGTCAGCGTGTGCAAGGAGCAAAACAAATAGAGCAACCTTTTACTTGTGCAGCATTAATGCTGCACAAGGTGTGGCTCTTGTACCTTGCAACACCTGAGGGGGGGGTTAAAGGTAACCTTTGAAATTGGTTCAACTAGGCTTCGGCCTACACTCTGCTCCTCTACTCCTCCTGCTGACCCTGGGCTCAAACAGCGCTAGTTTTTGCCCGGAAATGCTAGCTGCACAGAGAAAAACACCAGCCAATGTGTTAGTGGGGTTCAGCACCGCCAGCTGTTCCCCCGCTGTGTAGCCGGCATCGTGTCCAGCAAAAGCCACGCTGGCACAACCGACCAAAAGCTGCCACCAGTGCAGGCTTCGGCCTACACTTTGCTCCTCTCCTCCTCCTGCTGACCCTGGGCTCAAACAACGCCAGTTTCTGCCCGGACATGCTAGCTGCACAGAGAAAAACACCAGCCAATGTGTTAGTGGGGTTCAGCACCGCCTGCTGTTCCCCCGCTGTGTAGCCGGCATCGTGTCCAGCACAAGCCACGCTGGCACAACCGACCAAAAGCTGCCACCAGTGCAGGCTTCGGCCTACACTTTGCTCCTCTCCTCCTCCTGCTGACCCTGGGCTCAAACAACGCCAGTTTCTGCCCGGACATGCAATCTGCACAGAGAAAAACACCAGTCAATGTGTCAGTGGGGTTCAGCAACGCCAGCTGTTCCCCTGCTGTGTAGCTTGCAACGTGACCTGCAAACGCCACGCAGGCACATGAACTGAAATTGAAGGGAGCCTGCCCCCCACCCACAGGTGTTTCTATGTATATCAGCCACCTTGTACAGCAGTACTGCTGCATTTGTACGAGGTGGCTGACTTTTTCTCCTTGCCCACGTGGAACTCAACACGTACAAAATGTGTCTCATTAGAGACCATTACAATGTCCCTGAGGTGTGACTTTCCTTTGTAATGACACGCAGCACCACCCTTGTTAGCGCTGCCCGTCTTTTGACATCATTGGTTAGCTGGCTGCGCCTGTGCATCTCCCCTGCTCGAAACAACGGCCCTCGGTGTCTTATTTTTTTGGACAGCGAGGGTGTGATTGATGGGCATGTGCAGTGCATATGTTTGCCTGTGTTCACTCATCTCCTTCCGCCTTCTTCAGACTGGGTGTCCTCATGGCCGCGGCAGGCGATAAGGGATCAGATGAGGCCGCCCAGTCTGAAGCAGGTGTAAGGACATGTGTGAGCGGCAAACATATTTAGTGCACCAGGGCACGAATCCCAGCACCGCAGTGTGATTTTTTAAAAACACACTGTGGGTCTGGGATTCATGTCCATCGCTAACCGCAACGGCCGACATGAAATGAGGTCAGAAGACAGGAAGCGCTCACAGCGCATGGCCAAGGGATCACAATAGCGCAGACTCCTGTACAGCAAATAACAACGCTCAGGAATCTGCGCCCAGTACCTAGGTGCAAATTTTGACACCTGTGCTGCGTCTCGTTAAAAAGACAAGTCACGCCTCCACAACTGTTTGACAGTATAATGGGCTAAATAGTGTACGTGTTTTAGTCAGCGTGTGCAAGGAGCAAAACAAATAGAGCAACCTTTTACTTGTGCAGCATTAATGCTGCACAAGGTGTGGCTCTTGTACCTTGCAACACCTGAGGGGGGGGTTAAAGGTAACCTTTGAAATTGGTTCAACTAGGCTTCGGCCTACACTCTGCTCCTCTACTCCTCCTGCTGACCCTGGGCTCAAACACCGCTAGTTTTTGCCCGGAAATGCTAGCTGCACAGAGAAAAACACCAGCCAATGTGTTAGTGGGGTTCAGCACCGCCAGCTGTTCCCCTGCTGTGTAGTCGGCAACGTGTCCAGCACAAGCCACGCTGGCACAACCGACCAAAAGCTGCCACCAGTGCAGGCTTCGGCCTACACTTTGCTCCTCTCCTCCTCCTGCTGACCCTGGGCTCAAACAACGCCAGTTTCTGCCCGGACATGCTAGCTGCACAGAGAAAAACACCAGCCAATGTGTTAGTGGGGTTCAGCACCGCCTGCTGTTCCCCCGCTGTGTAGCCGGCATCGTGTCCAGCACAAGCCACGCTGGCACAACCGACCAAAAGCTGCCACCAGTGCAGGCTTCGGCCTACACTTTGCTCCTCTCCTCCTCCTGCTGACCCTGGGCTCAAACAACGCCAGTTTCTGCCCGGACATGCTAGCTGCACAGAGAAAAACACCAGCCAATGTGTTAGTGGGGTTCAGCAACGCCAGCTGTTCCCCTGCTGTGTAGCTTGCAACGTGACCTGCAAACGCCACGCAGGCACATGAACTGAAATTGAAGGGAGCCTGCCCCCCACCCACAGGTGTTTCTATGTATATCAGCCACCTTGTACAGCAGTACTGCTGCATTTGTACGAGGTGGCTGACTTTTTCTCCTTGCCCACGTGGAACTCAACACGTACAAAATGTGTCTCATTAGAGACCATTACAATGTCCCTGAGGTGTGACTTTCCTTTGTAATGACACGCAGCACCCCCATTGTTAGCGCTGCCCGTCTCCTGACATCATTGGTTGGCTGGCTGTGCCTGTGCGTCCCCCCTGCCCGACACAACGCCCCCCGTTGTCTCATATATTTTGACTGCGAGGGTGTGATTGATGGGCACGAGCAGTGCATATGTTCCCCTGTTTTCACTCCCCTCCTTCCGCCTTCTTCTGACTGTGCGGCCTCATGGCCGCGGCATGCGATAAGGGATCAGCTGAGGCCGCCCAGTCTGAAGCAGGTGTAAGGACATGTGTGAGCGGCGAACATATTTACTGCACAAGGCCACGAATCCCAGCACCGCAGTGTGACTTTAGGAAAAGCCACTGTGGGTCTGGGATTTATGGCCATCGTTAACCGCACCGGCCAACATGAAATGAGGTCATGAGACGGCCTGCACTAACAGGGTATTGCCAAGGGATAACACAAGAGCGCAGACTCCTGTACAGCAAATAACAACGCTCAGGAATCTGCGCCCAGTACCTAGGTGCAAATTTTGACACCTGTGCTGCGTCTCGTTAAAAAGACAAGTCACGCCTCCACAACTGTTTGACAGTATAATGGGCTAAATAGTGTACGTGTTTAATTCAGCGTGTGCAAGGAGCAAAATTAAATAGAGCAACCTTTGACTTGTGCATCATTAATGCTGTTCAAGGTGTGGCTCTTGTACCTTGCAACACCTGAGGGGGGGGTTAAAGGTAACCTTTGAAATTGGTTCAACTAGGCTTCGGCCTACACTCTGCTCCTCTACTCCTCCTGCTGACCCTGGGCTCAAACACCGCTAGTTTTTGCCCGGAAATGCTAGCTGCACAGAGAAAAACACCAGCCAATGTGTTAGTGGGGTTCAGCACCGCCAGCTGTTCCCCCGCTGTGTAGCCGGCATCGTGTCCAGCACAAGCCACGCTGGCACAACCGACCAAAAGCTGCCACCAGTGCAGGCTTCGGCCTACACTTTGCTCCTCTCCTCCTCCTCCTGCTGACCCTGGGCTCTAACACCGCTAGTTTTTGCCCGGACATGCAATCTGCACAGAGAAAAACACCAGTCAATGTGTCAGTGGGGTTCAGCAACGCCAGCTGTTCCCCTGCTGTGTAGCTTGCAACGTGACCTGCAAACGCCACGCAGGCACATGAACTGAAATTGAAGGGAGCCTGCCCCCCACCCCCCCAGGTGTTTCTATGTATATCAGCCACCTTGTACAGCAGTACTGCTGCATTTGTACGAGGTGGCTGACTTTTTCTCCTTGCCCACGTGGAACTCAACACGTACAAAATGTGTCTCATTAGAGACCATTACAATGTCCCTGAGGTGTGACTTTCCTTTGTAATGACACGCAGCACCCCCATTGTTAGCGCTGCCCGTCTCCTGACATCATTGGTTGGCTGGCTGTGCCTGTGCGTCCCCCCTGCCCGACACAACGCCCCCCGTTGTCTCATATATTTTGACTGCGAGGGTGTGATTGATGGGCACGAGCAGTGCATATGTTCCCCTGTTTTCACTCCCCTCCTTCCGCCTTCTTCTGACTGTGCGGCCTCATGGCCGCGGCATGCGATAAGGGATCAGCTGAGGCCGCCCAGTCTGAAGCAGGTGTAAGGACATGTGTGAGCGGCGAACATATTTACTGCACAAGGCCACGAATCCCAGCACCGCAGTGTGACTTTAGGAAAAGCCACTGTGGGTCTGGGATTTATGGCCATCGTTAACCGCACCGGCCAACATGAAATGAGGTCATGAGACGGCCTGCACTAACAGGGTATTGCCAAGGGATAACACAAGAGCGCAGACTCCTGTACAGCAAATAACAACGCTCAGGAATCTGCGCCCAGTACCTAGGTGCAAATTTTGACACCTGTGCTGCGTCTCGTTAAAAAGACAAGTCACGCCTCCACAACTGTTTGACAGTATAATGGGCTAAATAGTGTACGTGTTTAATTCAGCGTGTGCAAGGAGCAAAATTAAATAGAGCAACCTTTGACTTGTGCATCATTAATGCTGTTCAAGGTGTGGCTCTTGTACCTTGCAACACCTGAGGGGGGGGGTTAAAGGTAACCTTGGAAATTGGTTCAACTAGGCTTCGGCCTACACTCTGCTCCTCTACTCCTCCTGCTGACCCTGGGCTCAAACACCGCTAGTTTTTGCCCGGAAATGCTAGCTGCACAGAGAAAAACACCAGCCAATGTGTTAGTGGGGTTCAGCACCGCCAGCTGTTCCCCCGCTGTGTAGCCGGCATCGTGTCCAGCACAAGCCACGCTGGCACAACCGACCAAAAGCTGCCACCAGTGCAGGCTTCGGCCTACACTTTGCTCCTCTCCTCCTCCTCCTGCTGACCCTGGGCTCTAACACCGCTAGTTTTTGCCCGGACATGCAATCTGCACAGAGAAAAACACCAGTCAATGTGTCAGTGGGGTTCAGCAACGCCAGCTGTTCCCCTGCTGTGTAGCTTGCAACGTGACCTGCAAACGCCACGCAGGCACATGAACTGAAATTGAAGGGAGCCTGCCCCCCACCCCCCCAGGTGTTTCTATGTATAACAGCCACCTTGTACAGCAGTACTGCTGCATTTGTACGAGGTGGCTGACTTTTTCTCCTTGCCCACGTGGAACTCAACACGTACAAAATGTGTCTCATTAGAGACCATTACAATGTCCCTGAGGTGTGACTTTCCTTTGTAATGACACGCAGCACCACCCTTGTTAGCGCTGCCCGTCTTTTGACATCATTGGTTAGCTGGCTGCGCCTGTGCATCTCCCCTGCTCGAAACAACGCCCCTCGGTGTCTTATTTTTTTGGACAGCGAGGGTGTGATTGATGGGCATGTGCAGTGCATATGTTTGCCTGTGTTCACTCATCTCCTTCCGCCTTCTTCAGACTGGGTGTCCTCATGGCCTCGGCAGGCGATAAGGGATCAGATGAGGCCGTCCAGTCTGAAGCAGGTGTAAGGACATGTGTGAGCGGCAAACATATTTACTGCACCAGGGCACGAATCCCAGCACCGCAGTGTGATTTTTTAAAAACACACTGTGGGTCTGGGATTCATGTCCATCGCTAACCGCAACGGCCAACATGAAATGAGGTCATAAGACAGGAAGCGCTCACAGCGCATGGCCAAAGGATCACAAGAGCGCAGACTCCTGTACAGCAACTAACAACGCTCAGGAAGCTGCGCCCATGCAAAAAGGTGTTTTCGACACCTGTGCTGCTTTTCTTTAAAAAGACAAGTCACGCCTCCACTACTGTTAAACAGTATAATGGGCTAAATAGTCTACGTGTTGCATTCAGCTTGTGCAAGTAGACAAATTAATAGAGCAACCTTTTACTTGTGCAGCATTAATGCTGCAGAAGGAGTGGCTCTTGTTCTTTGTAACACCTGAGGGGGGGTTAAAGGTAACCTTTGAAATTGGTTCAACTAGGCTTCGGCCTACACTTTGCTCCTCTCCTCCTCCTCCTGCTGACCCTGGGCTCTAACAACGCTAGTTTTTGCCCGGAAATGCTAGCTGCACAGAGAAAAACACCAGCCAATGTGTTAGTGGGGTTCAGCAACGCCAGCTGTTCCCCCGCTGTGTAGCCGGCATCGTGTCCAGCACAAGCCACGCTGGCACAACCGACCAAAAGCTGCCACCAGTGCAGGCTTCGGCCTACACTTTGCTCCTCTCCTCCTCCTCCTGCTGACCCTGGGCTCAAACACCGCTAGTTTTTGCCCGGAAATGCTAGCTGCACAGAGAAAAACACCAGCCAATGTGTTAGTGGGGTTCAGCAACGCCAGCTGTTCCCCCGCTGTGTAGCCGGCATCGTGTCCAGCACAAGCCACGCTGGCACAACCGACCAAAAGCTGCCACCAGTGCAGGCTTCGGCCTACACTTTGCTCCTCTCCTCCTCCTCCTGCTGACCCTGGGCTCAAACACCGCTAGTTTTTGCCGGAAATGCTAGCTGCACAGAGAAAAACACCAGCCAATGTGTTAGTGGGGTTCAGCAACGCCAGCTGTTCCCCCGCTGTGTAGCCGGCATCGTGTCCAGCACAAGCCACGCTGGCACAACCGACCAAAAGCTGCCACCAGTGCAGGCTTCGGCCTACACTTTGCTCCTCTCCTCCTCCTCCTGCTGACCCTGGGCTCAAACACCGCTAGTTTTTGCCCGGAAATGCTAGCTGCACAGAGAAAAACACCAGCCAATGTGTTAGTGGGGTTCAGCACCGCCAGCTGTTCCCCTGCTGTGCAGCTTGCAACGTGACCTGCAAACGCCACGCAGGCACATGAACTGAAATTGAAGGGAGCCTGGCCCCCACCCCCAGGTGTTTCTATGTATAACAGCCACCTTGTACAGCAGTACTGCTGCATTTGTACAAGGTGGCTGATGTTTTCTCCTTGCCCACGTGGAACTCAACACGTACAAAATGTGTCTCTTTGAGACCATTCCACTTGTCCCTGAGGTGTGACTTTCCTTTCTAATGATACGCAGCACCCCCCTTGGTAGCGCTTCCCGTCTTCTGACATCATTGGTTGGCTACTTGCGCCTGTTCGTCCGCCCTGCCTGAATAAAATGCTCCTCGTTGTCTTAATTATTTTGACTGCGAGGGTGTGATTGATGGGCACGAGCAGTGCATATCTTCGCCTGTCTTAACTCCATCTCCTTCAGCCTTCTTCAGACTGTGCAGCCTCATGGCCGCGGCATGCAAGAAGGGATCAGCAGAGGCCGCCCAGTCTGAAGCAGGTGTAAGGACGTGTGTGAGCGGCCAAAATATTTACTGCTCAAGGCCACGAATCCCAGCACCGCAGTGTGGCTTTATGAAAAGACACTGTGGGTCTGGGATTTATGGCCATCGTTAACCGCACCGGCCAACATGAAATGATGTCATAAGATGGGCAGCGCTAACAGGGCATTGCCAAGGGATAACACAAGAGCGCAGACTCCTGTACAGCAAATAACAACGCTCAGGAAGCTGCTCCAAGCACCAAGGCGTTATTTTGGACACCTGTGCTGCGTCTCATCAAAAAACCAAGTCCACGCATCCACTACAGTTTGACTGTAGAATGGGGTAAATTGTGTATGTCTTTCATTCAGCGTGTGCAAGTAGACAAATTAATAGAGCAACCTTTCACTTGTGCAGCATTAATACTGCACAAGGTGTGTCTCTTGTACTTTGTAACACCTGAGGGGGGGGTTAAAGGTTTCCTTTGAAATTGGTTCAACTAAGCTTCGGCCTACACTCTGCTCCTCTCCTCCTCCTCCTGCTTCAACACGGGCTCTAACACTCGCTAGTTTTTGCCCGCAAGTGCTAGCTGCACAGAGAAAAACACACGCCATTGTGTTAGTGGGGTTCAGCAACGCCAGCTGTTCCCCCAGTGTGTAGCCGGCAAAGTGTCCTGCAAACGCAACGCAGACACAAAGCTGCCTCCAGTGCAGGCTTCGGCCTACACTCATCTCCCCCTGCTTACCCTTTGCTCCAACACCGCTAGTTGGGGCTCTAGGAAGACAATCTTTAATAGGCAAGGCAACGCATCCGGGTTCCAGCACCGCCAGCTGGTTCTCGGCAGTGTTTTTGTCACAGGTACTCCCTCGTGCCAAGCCTGGTTTCAGCACCGTCAGCTGTTTCCGGGTTGTGTCAACTTCACTGAGACACCTATGCTTGCCTCGTCGTGGTGCGGTCGGGTTAGCCAACTCCAGGGTGCCTCCAGTTTAGGAGCTTCCTATGTGGGCTGCGTGAACTGGTAGTCAAGGCTGGTTCTGTAGTGCCAGTAGGCCCAGCTCCCCCTGTAGGACTGTTGGGGTTCGGTAACTGCGGCTGCCTCGCGGCCTAGCTGTTCTCTCCTCTCCTGTGGACCTTCGGGTCCACCACCTGGTTCCAGCACCGTCAGCTGGTTCCGGGCCGAGCCTTTGGCTTAGGTGCCTCCTCCTGGGTATCCGAGTTCCGCCAACGCCAGGCGGTCCTTGGTAGTGCTTTTAAGCCGCGGGCACCTACAGCTTAGTAACCGGGTTCCAGCACCGTCAGCTGGTCCTCGGTCGTGCCATTGGCTCTTGCACACTGGGGCAACGCATCCGGGTTCCAGCACCGCCAGCTGGTTCTCGGCAGTGTTCTTGTCACAGGTACTCCCTCGTGCCAAGCCTGGTTTCAGCACCGTCAGCTGTTTCCGGGTTGTGTCAACTTCACTGAGACACCTATGCTTGCCTCGTCGTGGGTGCGGTCGGGTTAGCCAACTCCAGGGTGCCTCCAGTTTAGGAGCTTCCTATGTGGGCTGCGTGAACTGGTAGTCAAGGCTGGTTCTGTAGTGCCAGTAGGCCCAGCTCCCCCTGTAGGACTGTTGGGGTTCGGTAACTGCGGCTGCCTCGCGGCCTAGCTGTTCTCTCCTCTCCTGTGGACCTTCGGGTCCACCACCTGGTTCCAGCACCGTCAGCTGGTTCCGGGCCGAGCCTTTGGCTTAGGTGCCTCCTCCTGGGTATCCGAGTTCCGCCAACGCCAGGCGGTCCTTGGTAGTGCTTTTAAGCGCGGGCACCTACAGCTTAGTAACCGGGTTCCAGCACCGTCAGCTGGTCCTCGGTCGTGCCATTGGCTCTTGCACACTGGGGCAACGCATCCGGGTTCCAGCACCGCCAGCTGGTTCTCGGCAGTGTTCTTGTCACAGGTACTCCCTCGTGCCAAGCCTGGTTTCAGCACCGTCAGCTGTTTCCGGGTTGTGTCAACTTCACTGAGACACCTATGCTTGCCTCGTCGTGGTGCGGTCGGGTTAGCCAACTCCAGGGTGCCTCCAGTTTAGGAGCTTCCTATGTGGGCTGCGTGAACTGGTAGTCAAGGCTGGTTCTGTAGTGCCAGTAGGCCCAGCTCCCCCTGTAGGACTGTTGGGGTTCGGTAACTGCGGCTGCCTCGCGGCCTAGCTGTTCTCTCCTCTCCTGTGGAC